>NC_037677.1:20165586-20306675 GCF_003255815.1 Theropithecus gelada
TTTATTTTTTTTGAGACGGAGTCTTGCTCTGTCACCCAGGCTGGAGTGCAGTGGCCGGATCTCGGCTCACTGCAAGCTCCGCCTCCCGGGTTCCCGCCATTCTCCTGCCTCAGCCTCCCGAGTAGCTGGGACTACAGGCGCCCGCCACCTCGCCCGGCTAGTTTTTTGTATTTTTAGTAGAGACGGGGTTTCACCGTGTTAGCCAGGATGGTCTCGATCTCCTGACCTCGTGATCCGCCCGTCTCGGCCTCCCAAAGTGCTGGGATTACAGGCGTGAGCCACCGCGCCCGGCTTCTAGTAACATATTTGATGAAGAAGCCCCGTCGGATGCAGAGGAGACTTGCATGCTGAAAGGAGTTGTCGCTGTTTCTTAAACTGTGGCTTCACTGGCTTCATTACCTACATCTTCTCTTCTCACAAATATATGTTGTTTGTATTTACCATGACATTTGAGAATTTAGTAAAAGTTAGTGGAGCAAGTTAGTCCCCTTAGTTGCCTACAAGCAGCTCTAAACCCAGGTGGTTTTGTTTTGTTTTGTTTTGTTTTGTTTGTTTGTTTGAGACGGAGTCTGACTCTGTTGCCCAGGCTGGATTGCAATGGCACCATCTCTGCTCATTGCAACCTTTGCCTTTCAGGTTCAAGCCATTCTCCTGCCTCAGCCACCCAGGTAGCTGGGATTACAGGCGTGTGCTGCCATGCCAGGCTAATTTTTGCATTTTCAGTAGAGATGGGGTTCCCCATATTGGCCAGGCTGGTCTCGAACTCCTGACCTCTAGTGATCCACCCACCTCAGCTTCCCAAAGTAGTGGGATTACAGGCGTGGGCCACTGTGCCCGGCCACCCAGGTGTTTTTCATTTTATGCATGGGCTGCTACAAGAAAACCAATGCTGGGAGATGGTCATGCATTCAGCTCAGGTCACCTCAAGGTACCCTCAACATAAAATGTGAGAGGAGAGCTGCAGAAGCAATGGACAAGAAGAGAACATGGGTTTTAATATCCCCCACACATCTTCCAGCTTCTACTCTGCTCACTAATTTCATTTTGAACAAAAGCCTGTTGATTCTTCTTACTCAGGCTAGTTTCCTGCATTTACTGAACAGAATTCCTCCAGGGAACGACCTCTTGGCTAAATCAACATACACCTGTCATTCACAGATGCAGGGCTCTAGCAAGATTCTAGAGCAGGGTCCCCAACCCCCGGGCCATGGATCGGTACTGGTTTGGGCCTGTTTGGAACCTGCACAGCAGGAGGTGAGCAGCAGGTGAGCCCGTGAAGCTTCATCTGTATTTGCAGTTGCTCCCCATTGCTTTCATTTCCCCCTGAGCTCCGCCTCCTGTCAGATCAGCGGCAGCATTAGATTCTCATAGGAGCATGAACCCTATTGTGAACTGCGCGTTTGAGGGAGCTAGGTTGCATGCTCCTTATGATAATCGAATGCCTGCTGATCTGCCACTATCTCCCATCACTCTTAGGTGGGACTATCTAGTTGCAGGAAAACAAGCTCAGGGCTCCCACTGATTCTACATTATGGTGAATTGTGTAATTATTTCTTATATATTACAGTGTAATAATAATAGAGATAAAGTGCACAATAAATGTAATGCACCTGAATCATCTGAAACCATCCCCTCCAACCCCTGGTTCATGGAAAAATTGTCTTCCACAAAACCGGTCCCTGGTACCAAAAAGGCTGGGGATTGCTGTTCTAGAGCCTTTGTCTTTTAGATAAGGTAGACCCTGGCTTCACTTCTAAAAGGAAGATAAATGACCTTCTAGTGATCTAGTGCCCATTTTAAACAAATGTTTCTGCACCTTAGACTGAGGGCAGGTAGGCAGGGTCATTGCTGGAGTGGCTTCCTGCTTGAACATTGTAGTTTCTTTGAGTTGAAGGTAGAACATTAAGATGTGATCACTGAAGGATGAGCATCAAGCACAAATGAGCTCCTGACATAGTTTACACAGCACTTGGATAGAAAGGGCCATCCCTTTCCCTCTTTCCTTATGGAATTGGGAATCCGACAGTAAGTGGCCAATGAAAATGTATCCTGGCTGGTCACAGTGGCTCTTGCCTGTAATCCTAGAACTTTGGGAGGCTGAGGATGGAGGATCGCTTGAACCCAGGGGTTGAGAGCAGCCTAGGCAACATAGTGAGACCCGTTTCTATAAAAACATAAAAATTAGCTGAGCATAGTGCTGCACAGCTATAGTCCCAGCTACTTAGGAGGCTGAGGCAGGAGGATTACATGGGCTGCATTACCTGGAGCCCAGGAGTTTGAAGCTGCAGTGAGCTATGATCGTGCCGCTGCACTTCAGCCTGGGCAAGAGTGAGATCCTGTCATTCTGACCCAGGTGTTACTCTAAGCAGCACTGACAACCTTCATGGCTGGGCCGTGCTTGGTTCTCCTGGCAAAATTTTTTCTTTGGTTTGGGGATATCGCCAGTACATGACAAGACAAAGGGGCACGAGGAATGGAGACCTTCCAGCATCTTTCGCGTTGCATGCTTGGAAACACTACTTGGGGGTGGAAAGTGAATGCATCTTTGTGGCATCTGAGTTCCCAGCAAGAGGTGTGTGCTGAGCTGAAGGCAAAAAAGGAAGGGGTAGAATTTTATAGAATAGGACATCTGGGGCATTCACAGGGAGGGAGATTCAATCCTATTCATTCCCTGGAGTTATTTCTCTTTCCTTAAGTTTACACTTTTTAAATTTGAAATTGAGATATGACCACATTTAAATAGCAGTGATGAAACATGTAGTTGATCCAGTTACTTTGTCATCCTTTATTTAGAAATGTTCCTAAGTAGTAAGTGATCTCTAGTCCAGGAGGCAGATGGGTTCTGATGACCTGGGAAGAACCCTGTTGTTACCAAGGCTAAATCTCAACAGATGTTTCCAAGACCCAAGGGTCACGGCTGTGTGCCAGTAGGAAAAGAGAGGTGGAAAATCTCCTCCATACAGCCAAATGGGTGTTACATGCTAGGCAAATGCCAACCTAAATGTAGCCCTTTATGTGGTCAAGGCTGTTGTCAAAAGCAGAAAGAGCTAGCTCTAATTTATCCAAACCAATGTCCAGCTCAGCGTTCCAACTGCCAGCTGCTCCGGCCCCTTAAGGTGATAACTCAGGACCCAGAGTGACCTCTCTTGCTCCATTGGAGCCAGCCAAACCCTTGTGGTTCTTTTTCCTACTTACCTTTGACAAGAGGAAATCTCTGCAAACCTCTGTGTGCAGTTCCAGAAACATGTTTTACTTTATCATCATGCTGAAAGACTGCTTTGTAAGTTCTCTGCACTGGGGGTAAGCTGGCTAGCATTTACCAAGTATTTTTGTATAGCAAGTTAGTCTTTGCTCTTAAAGAGTTATGTCGTGCACACACACACACACACACACACTTTTTTCCCCCACTTAAAAACAGAAGAATGAATGAATGTATATATGTTTAGGTGACACAGAGAGGCAATGTTACCAAAACACCAGGGGTTTGTTCTTGATCCTGCTGCTGCTCGCCACATAGAAAGCCAATCACTGAGACAATCAGTATTGCCAGGAAAGAAGGCTTTATTCAGGTGCTGCAGGTGAGGAGATGGGAGATCAGTCTCAAATCCATCTCTCTGACTGACTAAAATCAGGGGTTTATATAGCAGGGAAGAAATGTAACCATGCCTGGGAACAGGAATTACGGAGAGGTAAGGATGAGGAATTGGTCAACAGGAAGCAGGGGGGTCAGTAGGTATCATGATGGGTGAGGGGTCTGGTGTTTTATTGCCTAGATGCAGTGATCTGGTGAGTTGCAGCTCCTCGATACTATCTCAGAGGACTGATGGTTGGTTTCCTGAGAAAGGAGCTCAGATAAGACAAATGTAACTTTCTCAGGTTTCAAGATTGGGAAGGGTCCATTTCTATGTTTAAAATCATAAACATCAGTCCTATGGGCAATTGGGCTGATCAGGCATATAGCAATAAGATACCCATGAATACATCTTTACTATCATGAACACATCTTTGTGTAACACTTGGGTGAAGACTGGAGGAAAGGGCATGGTTTTTCTATTGGGAGGGTGGATAAGGGGGAGAAAAATTATTAGTTTTATTCTTAGAACAGTTGAGGGTGAAGATGTAACATGGCTTGATGGACAGGAAATGGAAGCTTGCTACAGTGGGACTGGTGGAAGAGCAGAGGTGTGCCTTGTGAGGTTCTGCGGGTCTGCGTGGGTGGGAGTAGCTTGGACAGGGCTGGTTTCTTCTTTTTTTGTTGTTTGTTTTAGAGACAAGGTCTCACTCTGTTGCCCAGACTGGAGTGCAGTGGCGCAATTGTAGCTCACTGTAACCTTTAATTCCTGGGCTCAAACGATCCTCCAGTCTCAGCCTCCTGAGTAGCTAGGACCACAGGCATACACTACCATGTCCAGCTAATTGGTTAACTTTTTATTTACAGAAATGGGGTCTTGCTATGTTGCCTAAGCTGATCTCAGACTCCTAACCTCAAGCAATCCTCCCACCTTGGCCCTGCAAAGTGCTGGGATTACAAATATGAGCCTATTGTGCCTGGCTGAGGGCTGGTTTCTATAAATGGTGGTATGCCAGGCTTCATACTGGGGCCATGCGTGTGGACTGGGCTCATTGGCCTGATTGCTCTAGCCATATGTGGGGTAGGAAGAATCATGCCCCCATCTCCTCCTCTTCAAAAAATGTCCACATCCCAACCCTGGAAGCTGTGAATATGTTCAGTTATATGGCAGTTGGGAATTAAGGCTGCGAGTCAGCTGTCCTTGAGATGGGGAGATTATCCTGGACTATCCAAGGTGGGACTTTGTAATCACAAAGGTCCACGGAAGTGAAGAAGGAAGTCAGGAGAGTCAGTGTCAGAGTGATGCCATGGGACACGGTCTTCAGGGCTGTTGCTGCCTTGAAGATGCAGGAAGGGGCTGTGAGCCAAGGAATGCAGGTGGCTGGACAAGGCAAGAAAATGGATTCTCTCTGAGAGCCTCCAGCAGAAATGAGGCCCTGCCAACACCTTGACTTGTAGCCCAGTGAGACCCAGACATCTAACAACTAAAACTATACATAAGAATTTGTGTTGTTTTAAGTCACCATGTACATAGTCATTTGTTACAGCAAGCTATAGCAAACAATCCAAATGGAGACCTGTCTCTAGTTTGGAAATGCGAGACATTCTTATTTATTTGTGGAATATAATATAATGGAAAATTTATGGAATATAAATAACTCCAAGAAGATTCTTGTCAACATTAATTCTGAGATTTTTCTAAGCTAATTTATTTTACTACAGTAAGGCCAGGAACTTTATTGCTTTGCTGTTGTCTCCTCACTGCCTCAATCGGTGACTAATTCATTCTTTTTTGAATGAATGAATCTTTTCTAACCAAACCCATGAAAAACGCTAAGAAACACCCCGCCACCTTTTTTTGAGACAGAATCTCATTTTGTCACCCAGGCTGGAGTGCAGTGGTACGATCACAATTCACTGCAGCCTCAACCTCCCAAGTTCAAGCTATCCTCCCCACTCAGCTTCCCAAGTAGCTGGGACCACAGGTGCACACCACCATGTCTGGCTAATTTTTAGTTTTTTTTTTTTTTTTTTAGAGATCAGGTCTTGCTGTGTTGCCTAGGCTGGTCTCAAACTCCTGGGCTCAAGTGAACCTCTTGCCTTGGCCTCCCAAAATGCTCTGATTACAGGTGTGATCCACTGTGCTTGGCCCCACCTTTTCAAAAAAAAATTTATGCTAAAGGGTATCACTATTAGTAGAAATGTTAAATTGAGGCTCTTGTTACAGACAAGGCATATCATACTTTGCATTATCATTCAAAGATGAGAGGCTTAATTAGAGAATTTTCTACAGTTGGGTTTTAACAAGAGCCGTTATTACTTCCTCAGGGTCTAAGAACTTCTTGGTACCTACACATGGTTGAAATGTTAACCCTGTCCTTTGCTGCTTAGCAAGACTGCTGTAATGCTGATATGGTTTGGCTTTGTGTCCCCAACCAAATCTCATCTCGAAATTGTAATCCCCACACATCTAGGGAGGGACCTGATGGGAGGTGATTGGATCATGGAGGCGGTTTCCCCCATGCTATTCTTGTGATAGTGAGTTCTCACAAGATCTGATGGTTTAAAAGTGTTTGGCAGTTCCCTGCTAGCTCTCACTCTCTCTCTCCTACTGCCATGTAAGACATGCCTTGCTTCCCCTTTGCCTTCCGCCATGATTTTAAGTTTCCTGTGGCTTCCCCCACTATGCAGAACTGTGAGTCAATTAACCCTCTTTTCTGTATAAATTACTCAGTCTCAGGTAGTTCTTTATAGCAGTGTAAAAATGGACTAATACAAATACATAGCAAGTTAGGACCTTAAGTCAGTGATTAAAAAAAAAAAGTATTCACTATTTGTGAAACTCAGCTTGGAATATCTGATATTATTTACTAACATATAATTAATGGTCATTGCACAGCATCTTTTAGAATAAGAATATTCCTAGTGTAGATTTATTTCTTCACTCGTTCTCTAAAGAAATCTTTGCTAAGGCAGGTCACAGTAGCTCATGACTGTAATCCCTGCACTTTGGGAGGCCAAGGTGGGTGAATCATCTGAGGTCAGGAATTCAAGACAAGCCTGGCCAACATGGTGAAATCCCATCTCTACTGAAAATACAAAAATTAGCTGGGTGTGGTGGTGGGTGCCTGTAATCCCAGCTACTCGGGAGACTGAGGCAGGAGAATTGCTTTAACCTGGGAGGCTGCAGTTGCAGTGAGCCGAGATCACACCACTGCACTCCAGCCTGGGCAACAGAGTGAGACCCTGTCTCAAACAAACAAACAAACAAACAAACAAACAAAAACTTTGCTAAGATCCTGCTGTGTGCCAGGCACTGGAGAAACAAAGATAAATAAATAATATATGGAATTTTTTCCAGAGGAAGCCACATTCTAAATTCGAAGAAAGATAAGTGAGTAGCTCAAGAGAACATGGAATAGCAGTGATAAAATAATTTAGGGAGCCAAGAGGAAGGAACTTCCCACTTTGCAGGGAAAGTGCAGCAGAGAGGAGGAGATATTTGTACCTAGTACTGAAGCACAAGGAGGAGCATAGCAAATGGAAGGAATAAACATTATTAATTGCCTACTGAATACCAGGCACCATGCTGGGCACTTATGTGTGTCATTTTATTACTTAAGTTTTACCCTAAGGAAAATTGGATTTAGTTAAGTAACTTTGCAAAGCCACCCAGAGTGGTATTTCTATTTTTTTCTTTTTTCTTTTTTTAGAGACAGGATCTTGCTCTGTCGCCCAGGCTGGAGCACAGCGGCGTGCTCACGGCTCGCTGCAGCCTCAACCTCCTACGCTTAGGTGATCCAGGGTGGCATTTCTGGTTATTGTCTCAGACGTCATTGGTTTTAACACTTAGAGGAGAGATTGGCAAACTGTAAAGGGCCATATTATAAATGTTTCAGGTTTTGTGGACCATACAGTCTTTGCTCTAGTTATTCAACATTGACACTGGAACATGAAAACAGCGACAGGTAATACAGAAATGAATGAGCATGGCTGTGTTCGAATAAAACTTTATTGGCAAAAATTGGCAGTGATCTGGCCCACAGGTTACAGTGTGCTGACCCTGGTCTAGAAGAGCAATTGCAGGTACCATTTTGTTTGGGGATATTTCTGGAGAGGGAGCCTATAGGTTTCATTAGCTTCTTAAGTGGGTCAGCAACTACTGGGATTTCTGGTCAGTGACAGTTTCAGACTGTATTATAGAACCTCACAGAGAAATGATAGCAGGCGGGATTAATAATAGAGATTCAGACTGTCCCAATTTTCTAGCATTTTACATCATAGGGATTAATATTTTACAGACCTCTGAGAATCCAGATATAATACATCTTTAGGTCATTAGAGAGGAGTCCAAAGAGAAAACCACACTAATTCAGTCTTGGCAGAGGGTTTGACATTGTGTGGCCATGTGTATAGTTTAACTTGGAGATTTAAAAAAATAGGAATAGAGATGATATGTCTGGAGCCATTGGAAAGAAATAAGGTAAATATCTGAATGGATGATCTAGGAGAAGCCTAGAGTATACAGCCTCTATCCTGCTGTCTTCTGGAAAGAGGCAGAAACAGCTGGTTAGTGTAGGAAGGGAGGGGATATGTGATCGGAAGTCCCAGCTTCAGTTTGGAAAAGCAGAATGCATCCTTGACATCTTAAAACAATAAGCCAGAAAAATCTGTGTTGAATAGTTGATACTGTGGGAAAAGTCACTAAGTTCAGAGATTTGAGTAAGGAATACTTTAGAGCAAAACAGCAAATTTTCTTTTAAGAACAGATCTTTCCAAAGCATATCCTGAGAGATGTAGTGTGGTGGGAAAACACCTGGGAAAACCAATAAAGGATTTCCAAAATGTTATTGAAAGGAAACATTGGGAAGTTGTTGAAGGCATCTATCCCGGGGCTACGTGACTAAAAGGAGATTTTTCTCTTGGCTGATAATGGAAGGGTGGATAAGTAAGGTTACTTTGGGGAGCTAATTTCTTTTGAGTAAAATTTTCAAAAATGAAAAGCAGATGAAGTTTTTAAGATGGGTTCAAGGTTTAGACGGGTCCAGCTGGACTGAAACATTTTCTCCTTAACAGAGGAAATAGATGAAAAGTGAAGTCGGTGCCTGCAGTCTCTGGGGTCTCTGCGCCTGGTGTTCCAAAGTGGATTTTGATCCGGTCCCTCATCAGACTCTGCTGTTGCTCTTAGGGTTGGATAGGAGGAAAGCGGGAGGAAAAGACGGAAAATAGAGGAGTTGATGGACTCCTGGAAGAAGCACATGTTAGCCAGACATAGTTATTCCAATCAAAACAATTTAAACTTTCCCTTCCATTTTGAATCCTGGGCACGATTCCTGTCTTGGATGAAACAGATGTGATTCTGGGATGTGTACAAAATCGTATAATATGGAGGCTGAGCCTTGCTGGCTTTCCTGCCACTGCACTTCACTCTAACTTGCAGGGATCAATTCGATCCTGTTTTACATTCTCTTGTTGTTTCTGGCCTCTTTCTAGATGAAATGCAGCTTCGTAAAACTCAGAGTTTCCTCAACCTATAAATCTTAGGACAGCTGAAGAAAATAATCTGTAAAGCCGATAAATACTTTGATATGGATTATGTCAAACAAACGATGTTTGCACAAAAGACTTTAACATGTAAACCAATTAAAGATTCTTGTAACTTGACTTCTCTTTCCCATCAGACTAAGCCTTTGTGTCGCAGAAATGTGACAGAAAATACCCACACTCTGCAGCCTGGCTGACATGCTTTTGTTTTAGCAAGGGTTAAATAAAGGGGCTCTTCAAAGCATTGATGATCTATTTTATAAAGCTTTGAAGCTTTCATTAGCTTCACTGGAAATCTTTGTTTCCTGGAAAGTTCTCTAATGGAATATATCGCTTCTCACAGAAATCCATTTCTTAGCTGTATACAGTCAGTGGCCTAGTTGGTGGAGATGCTATCGCAAGATTAAATTAATATCTAAACTGGTCCTGAGTCAACTATTTCTATTGTAAAATGTTTAAAGTCTTAAGGTTTAAAACTGTCGGGGTCAAATTAACCTTTTCTTTATCTTTTTATTTTATTTATTTATCTTTTTTGAGATGGAGTCTCACCCTATCTCCTAGGCTGGAGTGCAGTGGTGCAATCATAGCTCACTGCAACCTCGACCTTCTGGGTTCAAGTGATCCTCCCTGCTCGGCCTGCCAGGTGGCTGGGACTACAGGTGCACACCACCATGCTCAGCTAATTTTTAAATTTTTTGTAGAGACAAGGTCTCCCTGAGTTGCCTAGGCTGGTCTTGAACTCTTGGGCTAAAGTGATCCTCTCATCTCAACCTCCCAAACTGCTGAGATTATAGGCGTTGCCATCATGACCGACAGCTTTCCTTTATCTTAAATCACATCACTAACTCCCAGAGAGTGATATCAATACATTTTCCAGCAATTCAGGTGGCTGCTAACCTGCTTCATCCCAACGTCTCGATCTCCATCTCCATCAACGGCACCTTCGTTCACTCAGTGACCCAGGCTGGCTGCTTCTCATTGCCTCCACTGTCACCTCCCAGCCCAGGGCCATCGTCTCTGTCAGTAGAGCTGTGGGGGCCTCCTATAGAGCTCCATGCTTCTTCTCATCCACTTTCCTGTCTACCCATTCCCCAAAGTCTGTTTTCCTCAGAGCAACTACAGTGAGTCTTTATAACTAAGTTGAGATTATGTCACTCTCTTGTTTTTATCCAACTGGGGCTTCTAGAAACTCTGAGAATAAACTCCAAAGTCCTGGCCCCAGAGCCTGTGTGGCCAGCACTCAGCCATCACTGACCAACACTTCCTGCTGGCTACCCAGGCTCTCTTCCTTTCACTCTCTGCACGCCAGCCAGACTGGCCACTTTGCAAGTTTCTTGCACATACCGGTCATACTCTCATCTCAAGAGGTGGAAGTTGGCGCTTGTTCTTTCCCCCAGTGAAACTCTCCCTGCAGATGTGCCCCAGCCTTCTTCCCCAGTTCTTCTGGGGGCTCTGCTCAAATGGTAGCTCCTCAGAGACACAGACCACTTTATCTAAAACAGAATCCCCCATCCTCTTAGTCTACCTTTCCTTCCCTGCTCTTATCAGCTGACGTTCAGTCTCTTAGGGATCAATGCGTATATTTGTCCATTCATTTATTTATTTGTCAGTTACTCCCAAGAGAATGTGAGCTCCATAGAGACATGGACATTGGTTTATCATTGTACCTGTAGTGCCTAGAACAGTACTCAGCACACGTGGGCAACCAGGAGTACTGACTCTAGAAAAAAACCAGAATCCTTCACATTGTTTTTGGTCTGGGTATGTAGACTGAATCGTAGTGCAGTTATGTTTTTTCAATAGTACAGTGATTTGAAAAAATCTTTCTGCCCCACTAAAGGTTTGCCATTTGACAGTCAAGGTTTATTTTTGATTTGGCCGGCGCAGTGGCTCACACCTGTAATCCCAGCACTCAGGGAGGCCGAGTTGGGTGGATCACCTGAGGTCAGGAGTTCGAGACCAGCCTGGCCAACACGGTGAAACTCTGTTTCTGCTAAAAATACAAAAATTAGCCGGGTGTGGTGGCATGTGCCTGTAGTCCCAGCTACTTGGGAGGCTGAGACAGGAGAATTGCTTGAACCCTGACGACAGAGGTTGCAGTGAGCTGAGATGGTGCCATTGCACTCCAGCCTGGGCAACAGAGTGAGACTTCGCCTCAAAGAAAAAAAAACTATCTTAGATTTTACTTCTTGCCTGAAGATTTTAGCAGTAACCTTGACTTACTTTCAACATAATTCAACATTTGGATTGTAGTACCTGATTATGTCAGTGAGTTAGCGGTTTTGTAGGCCTCATCTGTATAGACAGACAGCTACTGGACCCTTTCTGCCTTCTTTCCTTGGTGATGAGCAGGTGCATACTTAGCATGAGGGGAAACAGCCCCATATTCCTCTATTTTTTTTCTTTTTTTGAGACAGGGTCTCACTCTGGTGCCCAGGCTACAGTACAGCACTCCTCTATTTTTAATACATGATAATTCCCATTATTATCTAAACACTCAAGAGGTTGCTTTAAGAAATGTTATATGACTAAGGGAGCTTTACTTTCTAAAAATAAATAACTAATAATCTTCCTGTAAATATAGGGTGAGAAGAAATTGGAGCTGGGAGTTAGTAAAGGAAGTTACATACATGGTTTGTAGAACCTTTAGAAGATGGCAATAGCCCTATTCCATGAGATGATTTTATTGGCATCATTTCTCTGAGCTACTTTTAGAAAGTCAGATTTATTGGTATATAACTCATATATAATAAAATTGCCTCTTTTTAGTGTACAGTTTATTTATTTATTTATTTATTTTTAGAGACAGGGTCTTGCTGCATCATCCAAGCTACAGTACAGCACCACAGGTATGGTTCCCTGCATCCTTAAACTCCTGGGCTCAAGCAGTCCTCCCGCCTCAGCCTCCTGAGTAGCTAGGACAGTAGGTACACACCGCACCACTACTGCTGGCTTATTTTTATTTTTTGTAGAGACATGGTCTTACTATGTTTCCCAGGCTTGTCTTGAACTCCTGACCTCAAATGATCCTTTCCTCTCAACCTCCCAAAGTGTTGAGATTACAGGTGTGAGCCACTGCACCTGGCCCAGGTCTGTTTTGATAAGCCCATACCATTGTGTAACCACCGCCATAATCAAGATGTAAATATCCATCATCCTGAAAAAGTTCCTTTTTGCCCCTGTGTTGTCAGTCCCCACACTCAGCCCCCAAACCCTGGCAACGACTGCTGTTTTCTATCCCTATAGTTTTGCCTTTTCCAGAATGTTATGCAAATGGAGTCACACAGGATGTCTTTTGAGTCTGGCTTCTCTCATTTAACATGATGCGCTTAAGCTGATCACATTGTTGTGTGTCAACAGCAGTTCCTTTTTGTTGCTGAGTCGTGTTCCATTGTATGGCTGTAGTTTGCTTATTCACTCACCAAAGGACTTTGAGATTGTTTCCACGTTTTAGTGATTATGAATAAAACTCCGGTTCCATTTATGAGTAGATTTTTCTGGAAACGTAAGTTTTCACTTTCTCTTCTTCACTGTAAATACATAGGGTGTGGAGTTGCTGGTTCATATGGTAAGTTTAACTTTATGAAAAAAGGAAGAAACACCTGCTCGGCTGTTTCCCAAAGGACCCGTGCCGCTTTTTTGAATTCCAACCAGCAAAATGTGAGAGCTCCTAGCTCCTTCAGAGCCTTCAAGCACTAACGCTCTGTATTAGTCTTTTCTCACGCTGCTAATAAAGACATACCCAAGACCGGGATATTATAGAGGAAAGAAGTTTAATGGACTCTATGGGAGCTACAATTCAAGATGAGGTTTGGGTGGAGACACAGCCAAACCATATCATGCCCAGTGTGATTTTCCTCCTTGAAGAGAAACCTCGGAATATGACTTTCCCCTTTCTTCCCTCAATTTTGTGTTCCCATCCTTCTACTTAGAACTTCAAATTACTTTTGCTTAAAAGTCCTTCTAGCTTCACTATTGCCTGAGTTTCTTTTTTCCTTCTCTGCACATAACACAGTGTGTTGTATTCTGGAGATGCTAAGTGCACATCTGTTTCACTTGGGTGTAGCAAACTAAGTAAAACTGAGCTCAAGGGTAATACCCACCCTTAGTGAGACCTTGGCGTAAGTGTACCAGGCTCACTGGTCGTCTGTACGAGGCGGTGGACTCCTATCCGCAGATCTAGCTCGGAGAGATCCCTATCATGTCTTTCCAGGCAAAAAGGTATCCTTAGGTGTGGGATATAAAACTATGTTGGGGCTTTCTCAGTGACAAAGATCCCTTTTGCCCCTGGCAGAGAAGTCAGGTGCAAATCTCTATGCTTATTAAAAGGCATATAGATTTATCCTGGAGATACTATGAAGGATGTTGTGAAATCTTGTGAAAACCTTTTTACCTCTCTGAAAGCTTTTGTATTATTTTTTGAAAGAGTGGAACATCAGAGCATAATGGTTAGGAGTAGGCCAGGTACACAGTGGCTCATGCCTGTAATGCTAGCACTTTGAAAGGCTGAGGCAGGAGGATCACTTGAGGCCAGGAGTTTGAGACCAGCCTGGGCAACATAGTGAGACCCCATCTCTATAACAAATAAAAAATTAACCAGGCATGATGGCATGCGCCTGTAGGGCTGGCTACTCTTGGGAGGCTAAGGAGGGAGGATCCCTCGGTAACATGCATCCAGAAGGCATCACTTAAACCATGAGAAAGGAGGTGAAGGTCATCCAGAATCAATCAGGACGCATCCCCTTTTTTCCTCCATTATGGGGGTTGATAGACAGAGAGTCTGAAGAGTGAACTGGATCTCTTAGTGTATATTTGTCTTACCAAACATAGTTTGCATAGCAGTAGGTTTGTTTTGTTTTGTTTTGTTTTGTTTTGTTTGAGACGGAGTCTCGCTCTGTTGTCCAGGCTGGAGTGCAGTGGTGCATTCTCGGCTCACTGCAAGCTCCGCCTCCTGGGTTCACTCCATTGTCCTGCCTCAGCCTTCCAAATAGCTGGGACTACAGGCACCCACCACCACGCCCGGCTAATTTTTGTATTTTTAGTAGAGACAGGGTTTCACCTTGTTAGCCAGTATGGTCTCAATCTCCTGACCTCGTGATCCACCCGCCTCGGCCTCCCAAAGTGCTGGGATCACAGGCATGAGCCACCGCGCCTGGCCAGCAGTAGGTTTTTAAGTTTGGTATTTGTTGTCCACCTAGACAAAAAAGAGCAAGACCTAGTGTAGTAATTTATTTTCATGAAAATGTGCACCTGTGAAGTCAGTAGAGCGCAATAGAAAATATTTGCCTTCGCCAGGTGCTGAACTGCCTGGATTGCAACTGTATGGGATTCAGGAGTTCAGAGAAGGATCAGCATACCTCGAGATACCACGATTGCTTTGACTCTACTGCGAGCTGCTGGGGAAACCACGGTTTACCTCTGTTGTTTTTTTTTTTTTTTTTTTGAGATAAGATCTTGCTCTGTCACCCAGGCTGGAGTGCAGTGGTGGCAATCACAGCTCACTGCAGCCTCGAACTCCTGGTCTGAAGAGATCCTCCCATCTCAGTCTCCTGAGTAGCTGGCACTACAGGCTTACTTAAAAAAACTTTGTAGAGATAGGGTCTCACTGTGTTGCCCCAGCTGGTCTTGAACCCTGGCCTCAAGCGATTCTCCCACCTCAGTCTTCTAAAGTGCTGGGATTATAGGCATGAGTCCTTGCTTCTTTCTTAGTTCTCTTTTTATTGAGGTGGCTGCATGAATCGTGTCTCCTGGACCTTTCTGTAAAAACATACTTATGTGATTATATGATTTGCAAACTTCTTCAGGTTTGAGGACAATTGGAGGAAATCATGGTGTTCTTTGAGGCACACTGAAATGTTGAAATGTTGCACTCTGTTTTTCTGTTTTACAACTTAGCTCATTATAGGTTTTATCATCATATATACAAATGTATGCATCCATATATGTATGTGTGCATGTGTATGCGTATCTATATATAATTATCAAATACAAAATTGACTGTTCTCTAATGGGTAGATGGTTTTGTTGATTTGGCATTTTATTTATTTACTTTTTACAAATGTTCAAATAACAACAACAATTATTATTATTATTATTATTATTATTATTATTATTCCTGTGGCTAATCCAACCCTGGATGGCTGAGAATTAGCTATAATTGTTATTTATGATCAAGATCAGGCATTTGGCATGAATTAAGGAGAGAGGGAGAGTTTTCTGAGGACGAATCCAAGTAGGCAGAAAAGATCTTCTGCTATAGACAATATAAAATCATATTCACACATGCATGTATCTGTCACACACCAACCTGAATTTTTCTTCAATGTTTGCTACTTATTTATTCATTTTCTGGTTGCTATTAAGCAAGTGGTAAGAGCCATCAAAAAAACATACATTTGAAAAAAATTATGAATATACATTTTGAGAAAGTGTATGAGAGATTCTTAAAGTTGAGAATTCTGCCCGTTACCTTAATTTTTCCACTTGTGATTTTGGTTAATACCCATATCCCTGAAGCAGAACATCTCCCAGGGGTTTGCAGGAGTGTACTAAAAAATGTACGAGGACCTGATGTTTCCTTTTGGGAACTGTGGTGTCATGGGATACATGGGAAGGTCACCCAGTGGCAGCATAAAGCCCATCAAATGGGGAACGTGTCCCGTAGGAAGATATCACCAAGGACAGGGGGGTGGTGGAGTTTCTGGATCTCACCAGGGAGGATTGCGGTGCTTATTTTAGCTCCGTCTCCTTGATGTGCCCTTGGCGTCAGTTGCTATTTTGACCGTGAGCATCTTCTTGCAGTTGCCGATGTGCTGACCGCCAGCCGCACTCACTGGGAGAACCAATGGCTGCTCTGCCCACTGCCTCCTTGTCAGTCTTTCCGCATCTCTTTGTTGAGCATGGGACTCATGCCCGTGAAACACTGAAAACATCCAGTGCAGGAGAAGAGTCTTACTGATGAAAACCGAGTCTGATCTTAGAGGGAAAAATCCATATGAAATATAGGCATCTCTCAGCCAGGGCATAGTGGCTCACACCTGTAATCCCAGCACTTTGGAAGGCCAAGGAGGGCAGATCACTTGAGGTCAGGAGTTTAAGACCATCCTGGTCAACATGGTGAAACCTTGTCTCTACTAAAATACAAAAATTAGCTGGGCAGGTGGTGCACACCTGTAATTCCCAGAACCCGGGAGGCGGAGGTTGCAGTGAGCCGAGATTGCGCCACTGCACTCCAGCCTGGGCAACAGAGGGAGACTGTGCCTCAAAAGAAAATAAAAATGAAATATAAGTGTCTGTTGATTGAGAGGTAAAGTGCAGAAAAGTTGTCACCATCAAATCTAATATGTTCTTCATAGTGGAAACTACCAATGTTTACTTAGTGAAAAATCCAGTACTTGGAACAACATTCATCATTCTATAGATATTGTCTTACTGTGTAAAAACATTACAAGTCTAGGATCACAATATCTTCTATAGTTTTCTTGACAAATAAAATGGGCCAATGGTTAGTACTCTTAAAATGGTCTATTATTTTATATTATTATTATTATTATTATTTAAGAGACAGAGTGTTATTCTGTTGCCTGGGCTGGAGTGCAGTGGTGCAATCATAGCTCACTGCAGCCTCAAATCCCTGGCCTCAAGCGATACTCCAGCCTCAGCCTCTCAAGTAGGGCTACAGATGCATGCCACCACACCCAGTTAATTTTTTTATTATTTGTAGAGATGGGGTCTTGCTTTGCTGCCCAGGCTGGTCTTAAACTCCTGGCCTCAAGTGATCCTCCCGCCTTGGGCTCCCAGAGTGCTGAAATTACAGGCATGAACCACTGCACCTGGCCTATTATTTGTCTTTTGTCCAAGTGTTCTGTGTGTGTGTGTGTGTGCACATACACCCACGAGCACCACATTAAAATGAAGTTCAGCTAGCCTTAATGTGTCATTGAGAACCATCCTTTGCACTTTTTAAAGGCGTGGCCCAGTGGTCTTTGAAGGGAGTCCCCCTCTCACTATCCCTGCTGCCCTGTCTCTTAATGCCAGCTTCCCACTTTTATTGTTGTTCATTTCTTCTAACTTGGCTCACACATGTGATAGTCCAGTCACTTACTAGTGGCTTTCCCATCCATGTGTTTGCTTCTAGAATTATTGCTGTCAGAATGGCAAGCCTTGGGCACTAATATGGTAGGCAGCTATCTGAAGGGTGATGGATGCCTGGAACTATTCCAGACACGGTGATGTCTGCAGGTCACTGTGCAGTTCCAATCAGTGGGGACCTTCTCTAATGGGGAGACGGTTTGTTGATTTGGCATTTTATTTATTTACTTTTTACAAATGTTCAAATAACAATGATGATTATTATACTTATTATTATTCCTGTAGCTAATCCAACCCTTGATGGTTGAGAATTAGCCATATTGTTATTTATAATCAGGATCAGGTGTTTGGCATGAATTCAGGAGACAGGGAGGTCTCTGAGGATGGATGAAGGCAGTCAGAGAAGCTCTCCTGGAAACTGGAGGCATCCGGGCTGAATCCTGAAAGATTTGTATGAGAACAGGGAGGAAGTGGCCGAGGCGCTGCGAATATGTCTGGAAGAACCAGCTTTCCTTGCTAAAGGCATCTAGGGAAAAAGTTTGGAGAAAGAAGCCAGAATAAAAGTTGGGTCTCATGGCAGCCTCATCCCTGAGGTCTGCAATGGAAGTTGTTGGCTGCTTGGTGGAGAGGGATAAGTTGCTGCTCAATGCTCCAGACCTAGAGGTACTTGCTACTCTAGTAGTTTGGTAGTATGTGAGTAAAACTCACTATGTGAATAAAACTCACTGGGGCTGGGCATAGTGGCTCACTCCTGTAACCTCAGCGCTTTGGGAGACCAAAGGCGGGAGGATCGCTTGAAACGAGGAGTTTAAGACCAGCCTGAGCAACATAATGAGACTCCATCTCAAAAAAAAAAAAAAAAAAAAAAAAGAAAGAAAGTTTATTTGATTTTCAGTTCTAGAAGTTGGAAGATGAAAACAAAAACTCACCAGAAACATCCATTCACTGTGGGCACCTCCATGGGCACCATCTGTCAAACCTCTGGCTTGAAACATTAACCTAAAAGGATGCCTTTGTCCGGCCTATCTCTCTTCCAGATGCAATTGGTCTAGATTTAGTCCCAGAGTCTAGTCCGAGTTTTTGCACAGGGGGTTGATAACCTGGTGAAAGTCGGTAACAGTTTGTTTTGTCAGGAAAGAAATGGCTTGGAAAGGTCAAGAGAGCCGTGGAGGGAAGAGACAAGCCCTCCTGGTCTGGCTCCAGCTTACCTAGCATCTCCTGCTGCTGCGTGAATCATGCTCGTTCTCCTTTCTCCGGTGTCCTCTTCCCCTCTGGAATTCTTTTCTGCTTTTATTCCGGTTTGACTCGTTTCTTGAACTTCAACCTGTCCCTAAATTTGGACCTTTTCCTGGTTGTATTCTTGCTCTTTTCTTTTTCCTAAACGATTCTGACAGCATGAAAGCTAGTTGATGGTGGGGTTTTCCTGTCAATATATTCTGAAGTTTTACTGTCTAGTGACTGAGGTTTTTCCTTTGTCTTTAAGCAAACCAGATTTCTAGAACTCAAGAGTTTCAGGCAGAGGCTTTTTTTTTTTTTTTTTTTTTTGTGAGATGGAGTCTTGCTCTGTCACCAGGCTAGAGTGCAGTGGCTCGATCTCGGCTCACTGCAACCTCTGACTCTCTGGGTCTAGCAATTCTCCTGCCTCAGCCTCCCGAGTAGCTGGGATTAACAGGCATGTGCCACCACACCTGGCTAATTTTTGTATTTTTAGTAGAAACAGGGTTTCACCATATTGGCCAGGATGGTCTCGATCTCCTGACCTTGTGATCCAGACTCGCCTCAGCCTCTCAGAGTGCTGGGATTACAGGCTGAGCCACCACGCCCGACCCAGGCACAGGCTTTTTAAACTCCTCCTTTGTCCCTGAGCTCACAATTTCACTGCAGATTTTCTTCTATCTGGACTCACAGTTGTGGAGCCCCCAGGCGATTGCTGTGCACACTGATGAGTTTGAGAGCCCATGCTCTGGAGGTCAGGAGGGGAATAAGCCAGGAGAAGACGTGAGCGTCTGGGCAGAGAGTAGCACTCTCTTTAAGAAGAGGGAGGGATGAGAATGTTTCTATTCTGCCCTTTCTTCTTGGCTTCCTGTGATTCTCTTGGCCTGTTCCCCCCACCAGAGTTTTGCTCTGTGGTCTAGGCTGGAGTGCAGTGGTGAGACCATGGCTCACTGCAGCCTCAACCTCCCAGGCTCAAGCGATCCTCCCACCTCAGCCTCCCTAGTAGCTGGGAGGTGTGCAACACCATGCCCGGCTAATTTTTTGTATTTTTGTAGACACAGGGTCTTGCTATGTTGCCCAGGCTGGTCTCAAACTCCTGGGCTCAATTGATCCTCTCACTTTGGCCCCCTAAAGTGTGGAATGATAGGTATGAGCCACCCCACCCTGCCTTTTAAATTTTTTTTTTTTTTTGAGTCAAGCAAGGTATTGCTTTGTTGCCCCAGCTGGAGAACAGTGGTACAATCGTAGCTCACTGTAACCTGCAACTCCTGGGCCCAAACAATCTTTCTCCCTCAGCCTGTTGAGTACCTGGGACCACAGGCAGGCCCAGCTAATTTTTTACTTTTTGGAGAGACAAGGTCTCACTGTATTGCCCACTGTGTTGTCTCCTGGTCTCAAACCATCCTCCTGCCTCAGCCTCCCAAATTGCTGGGATTACAGGCATGAGCTGCTGCGTCCAGCCCGTTTTCTTTTTGAGTAGTTTTCTTTTTCTTTCTTTTGTGGCTGGTTCAATAAGGGGTTCTCCTTTTCCTAAGCAGGCAAAGGAGTTTTGAAACCAGCTTGGAGCCCTAAGGAGGATTTTTTCCCAGGGGAGAAAGAGAGGCTTACATTGGTCTAGCCCAGTTCTCAAGGCACCAAATCTTTTTATTAATAAAGAGATTTGTGGAGGAAAGAGAAAATGATTTTTTGTTGTTGGCACAAAAAACAGTCTGCTTAAACCCAATAATTTGTCTGTGTTTACCGCAACCATCTTTGTGGCTTACAGGAATGAGTTCATGACTGACTGAATTCCACCAGGCAGTGGTGACAATAATTTTATTTTATTTTTTAACCTTGTGGGAACTTCACATGGGCTGACTCCTCTTTGACCCCGCACCCATCACAAGATGATTTTTTTCCTAGAAGTTGCCTCTGGGGCTGGGCTTCTGGAGATGAACCCCATTCTCTCTATGCCGGACAAACCAGGCTTCTGACATCCTGCCTGCGGAATATTTATAAAAATGAGCGCCAAGGGATTCAGCTGTGGTTTCTTGCAATGCCTGGTGTGGTGCCAGCTGTTGCCCAGTTCAGAGTCCTCTGTGCTTTAGTGAATTCTTTCCTGACTTTTTCCGGCGGTAAGAATACAAGGAAGTGCTGAGTAGACAACAGAGAGGAGATGAGAACTTCTGATGGACCTCCACAGCCTAAGACAAAAGACTTCCCGAAGCCACGCTTGTTAACCACTAACCAGCTGATAAACGAGGGGCTTTCCTCTGTAGTCTGGGATTGCAGGGCTGGAGCCTTCTGTGTTGGGGACCTCTCCCAGGCTGAGTCATCAAGAGCCACACAGAGTGTCAGCCCTCGAGTCTAAGGAATGACTCTGTAACCTTGTGAGTCATCTTTCATACAAATTGCACCTCGTCAGGCAAACCACAAGGGGAAATGCATGGTTGCCTTAATTCTACTCTGGTACATTCTAGCTTAGGTGGGGTTTCCCCTCACTCTTTGAGGAAAATAAATGCAGAGATCGTCTTTGCCTGGAATGCTTGGTGTAGACCGAGTCGTAGCCAAATCACTCACCCTGGATGCTTTTGATGAGTTATTCCAGTCTCCTGACTCTCTACCCAGCATGTCTTTTTCTGTGGTTTTGAGTCTTTGTTAGTTCTATCCAACTCCGTGATGAATTTCAACCCATTTCTTATTTTCTCAGATGTCCCTTTGTGACAAGGATGCTGTTCCCAAGCCTCCATATTTGTTCTTTTGTTTTTAATTTTTTTAAAGGCAGGGTCTTGCTCTGTTGCCCAGGCTGAAGTGCAGTGATGCAAACATGGCTCACTGCAGCCTTAACCTCCTGGGCTCAAGCAATCCTCCTGCCTTGGCCTCCCATGTAGCTGGGAACACAGGAGCACACCTCCACGCTCAGCTAATTTGTTCAATTTTTTGTAGAGACAGGGTTTCACTTTGTTGCCCAGGCTGGTGTTGAACTCCTGGCCTCAAGCAGTCCTCCCACCTCAACCTCCCAAAGTGCCAGGATTACAGGTGGGAGCCACCATACCTGGCCATCTCTATATTTGAATCTGATTTAAAATTTGAATTTAGGAAGTACTCATATTTACCAAAAATGACTCTTGCTTATAGACCAAATAATAAAATTTTAGTCCTCCCAGAAAAATAAGAGCTTTGGAGAACCATTGCATAGAAATAACTTTATTCACTGAGTTTACGACGAATGGGAAAAAATGCATTCTTTTATTGAGTACTTTTTATAAGAGGTTTAAAAAGATACTTCAACCACTGCCTGTAATTTGTAGTTGCTGATGTTGATGAGTATTTGAAAGGGAAAAAGCTCTTTGGAGGCAGCAAATTAATCACAGCAGAGTATCCAGTTTCGTTTGTACATGTGGTTGTCTTGTATTGTTTGCTATTTTCTTTCTTAGATTTTTCAGTAGAGACTTTGTCCTTTTTCAGAGACAGTTGGAGTGGATGGCCTTGAGGACTTGAAAAGCTGACATAGGATGATTTTGAAGTCATTTCACATCTGAAGCCATGATTTAAATATCAGCGTTAAGGTAAGTATTGAGAAAAGAAATATGACGCTTTCGTGGTTAACACATTATTGACTTTGCTTGCACTATTACAAGAGGTTAAAGCACATTGGTGATTTTGGAGGTTAAAGCACAAGGGTGATTTTGTTTGAATCATGTTCAACAAACCAGAGCTTGGAGAAGATTAAAGCAGCCACTGTGATGCGGTGTGGGACCACAGACATACAGGGGAGCTGAGCCATTGTGATGCTTGGAAATGCCTTCATTTTTCCTCGGAGGTCATGTGTCCCAGTGTGCCCTTTAGGAACTCCAGGAAAGAACAGGAAAACTTAAAGCTGTGGTTTTCTTTCTGAGCTGAGCTGTGGCTATTAGGGAGCTTTTGGGGAGTGTGAATTAGATAGGACCTTTAGGAGCAGAGCCAGCCAAAGGAGTGGGAGCAGGAGCACCCTTCTGGAAACTGTGCTATTTGACCTGCCTCTCTGGAGCGGGAGTTCTCAAAGTGTGTTCCCTGGAGCACAGCTCCCTACACTAATACAGTGGGGACCGGGGTCAGAGGATGGGTCTATGCCTAATTGTGTTTGGAAAGCATTGGATTAAAGTTAAATGAACTAATGAGCTTTATGCATCTTGATAGGTGTGTGTAGCGGGCAGTACTAACCAGAGTTCCATGGAACTATTTTCTTGTGAGGCATCTTAAGACCAGTGTTCCATTTGTTCATTAAATATTGATTGCACATCAGCCACGGATGGTGTTCGATGCTGGGGATGCAGCAAAAACTGAGATTGACAGTGCTCATGTATAGATAATTAATACATTAACATGTAAGGAAAGGTAATTATTGAGAGATACAATAGCAAGTGTTTTAGAGCCTGGTATCTGCAGCTCAGTGGCTTGGGTTTTCATCCTGGGTTTGACACTTATAAACTGCATGACCTTGGGAAAGACATGTAACCTCTCTTTCAATTTCCTTATGTGTAAGATGATCATAATAGTATTCACCTTGTAGATACTTTTATTGCGAGGACTAAAATTATGAATATGTGCTGGCAAATACCAAGTTTATATTAATAGAAGTGTCATCAGAATATGTATATATATTAATAGTAATTGTTACCAAAACACCAGGGGTTCGGTCTGGGTCCTGCTGCTCATGGCACAGAAAGCCAATGACTGAGACAACAAGTATTGCCAAGGAAGAAGGCTTTAATTGGGTGCTGCAGCCGAGGATATGGGAGCTCAGTCTCAAATCCATCTCCCTGACTGACTAAAACTAGGGGTTTATATAGCAGGGAAGAAATGTAATCATGTGTGGGAAAACAGGAACTCAGAAGGGGCATGGAAGCAATCGTGTTGAATCAGGGGTCTGCATTTTATTGTCTGGATGTGATCTGGTGAGTTTCATTTCTTTGATACTTTTTTTTTGAGAGGCCTGAAGGTCATTTCCTGAGTAAGGATCTCAGATAAAACGAATATAAGTTTCAAGTGTTCAGACAAGAAAGTTCAATTTCTATGTTTACTTTTTTTAAATAAAAAAAAGCTATATGGGACTGTTGGGTCGATTTCATAATGACTGAATACTTTGAAGGCTCTGTGGTTGCATGAATGGAGAAGATAGGGTAATGGGTGAGGACTTTTGAATAGGATGATCCAGGAATGCCCTGAAGTAGAGACCCATAAGAATGAGAAATAGCAAGTTATGCAGGTGGCATAGAGAAAGCTTCCAGATTGAAAAGCAAAGGCAAAGGGCATGTCTTGTGCAGAGAAAGCATTTAACAAAATCCAATACCTCTTCATGTTTAAAACACACACACTCAGCCGGGCACAGTGGCTCACGCCTGTAATCCCAGCACTTTGGGAGGCCGATGCAGGCAGACCATGAGGTCAGGAGATCGAGACCATCCTGGCCAACAGTGAAACCTCGTCTCTACTAAAAGTACAAAAATTAGCTGGGCGTGGTGCCACATACCTGTAGTCCCAGCTACTGGGGAGGCTGAGGCAGAAGAATCACCTGAACAGAAGTCTGAGGTTGTAGTGAGCCGCGATCGCACCACCACACTCCAGTGACAGAGCAAGACTCCAAAAAAAAAAAAAAAAAGAAACACCCACACACACACACTCAATTGACTAGGAATAGAAGGGAACTTCTTCAGCCTGAAAAAGACATCTATGAAGAACCCACAGCTAACATGACACTGAATGGTGAAGGGCTGAAAGGTTTTCTCCTAAGCTCAGAGACAAGACAAGGATATCCATTCTCACCATTTCTGTTCAGTATTGGTGAACAGTAAATTTTAGGTGTTGTGATGGTTAATATTAGGTGTCAACTTGATTGGACCGAGGGATGCTTAGATGCCTGGTAAAGTATTATTTCTGGGTGTGTCTCTGAGGGGCTTGCCAGAGGAGATTGACATTTGAGTTGGTGGACTGGGAGAGGAAGACCCACCCTTGCTGTGGGTGGGCGCCATCCAATCGGCTGCCAGCATGGCGAGAACAAAGCAGTGGAAGAAGGTGGGATAAACAGCTTGCTGGGTCTTCTGGCTCTCTTTCTTCTTCCTGTGCTGGATGCCTCCTTCCGCTCCTGCTGCCCTTGGACATCAGATTCCAGGTTCTTTGGCCTTTGGACTCTGGGATTTGCACCAGTGGCTTGCTGGGGGTCTGGGGCCTTTGGCCACAGACTGAAGACTGCACTGTTGGCTTCCCCGGTTTTGAGGCTTCAGGATTTGGATTGAGCCACTACCAGCTTCTCTCTTCCCTAGCTTGCAGGCAGCCTGTCATGGGACTTCACCTTGTAACTGTGCGAGGCAGTTCTCCCTAATAAATTCCCTTTCACATGTATATGTATCCTGTTGGTTCTGCCCCTCTGGAGAACTCTAATACATGTGTCAACCTGGCTGGATTAAAAAATACCTAGAGAGCTGATACGACATTATTTCTGGGTGTGTCTGTGAGCATGTTTCTGGATAAGATAGGTGTATGAGTGGTAGTCTAAGTGAGGAAGATCCACCCTCCATGTGGGTGAGCACTGTCCAATTGACTGGGGGCCTGGATAGAACAAAAGACAGGGGAAAGGTCTTTGCTGGAGCTGGAACACTTCTTCTCCTGCCCTTGGACATCAGAGCTCCAGGTCCTCTGGCCTTCGGACTCTGGCATGTGCACCAGTGGCCCCAGGATTCTCAGATCTTGGGCCTTAGGTTGAGAGTGATACCATTGGCTACCCTGGTTCTGAGGCCTTTGGACTTAGATGGAGACAGGCTACCAGTCTTCCTGGTTGTCCAACCTCAGGACACCTGGTTGTGGGACTTCTCAGCTCCCATTATCCTGTGAGCCAATTCCTCTAATACATTTCCTGTCTACCTCTATCTATCTATCTATCCTATTCATTCTGTCTCCCTGGAGAACGCTGACTAATATGGTATCGTGCTGGAGGTTCTAGCAAGATCTGTTATACAAAAAAATGAAATAAGAGGCTTCCAGGTTGGAAAATAAAAGGTAAAACTATCTTTACTTTACAGATGGCATGATCTCGTTTATAGAAAATTTTTAGGAGTTCACCATACTATTAAAACTAATAAGTTCAGCAAGATTGCAGGACATAAGATTAATATACAAAAAATCAATTTTGTTATATATGTACTTGTAATGAATAATACGAAATAAAATAGAAACAATAATTCATTTTATAATAGCATGAAAAAGAATAAAAAACTTGGGAATAAGTTTAACAAAAGAAGTGTAAAACATACACCTTAAAACTACAAAACATCATTGAAAGAAATTAAAGAAGACCTAAATAACTGGAAAATCATTGCATGTGCATGGATCAGAAAACAATATTGTTAAAATGACAATACTCTTCAAATTGATCTGCAGATTTCATGCAATCTCTGTCAAAAATCTCAGATGAATTTTTTTAATTGACAAATTGATACTAAAACTAATATGGAAATTCAAGGGACCCAGAAAAGCCATGACAATCCTGAAACAAAAGAACAAAATAGGAGACACAGCTTCCTGATTTTGAAACGTATTACAAAACTACAGTAATTAAGATAGTGTGGTACTGGTATTCTATTCTATTCTATTCTATTCTATTCTATAGAATAGAATTGAGTCTAGAAATAAACTCATACATTATTTATGGTAATTTGATTTGCAATAAATCAATGGAAACAATACAAAACAATGCCAAGACAATTCAATGGGGAAAAATAATCTCTTCAACAAATTGTGCTGGGGAAACTGTATATCCATCTGCCAAAGAAAAGTTGGACTCCTACCTCACATCATAAACAAAAATTAACTCAAAATTAGTAAGAGGCTTAAATGTAAGAGCTACAACTTTAAAACTCTCAGAAAAAGCATAGATATAAATGTAATGATCTTGGATTGGATTTTTTTTAGATATGATACCAAAAGGACAAGTGACAAAATAAAAATAGATAAATGTATCAAAATTAGAAAACTTTGTGCAGCAAAAGACAGTATCAAGAAAGTGAAAAGGGCTATGAATTACTCCATTCTCGCATTGCTTTAAAGAACTACCTGAGACTGGGTAATTCATAAAGAAAATAGATTTAATTGGCTGATGGATCTTCAGGCCATACAGGAAGCATGGTTGCAGAGGCCTCAGGAAACTTACAATCATGGCAGAAGGTGAATGGGAAGTAGACACAGCCTGCATGGCTGAAGCAGGAGGAAGAAAGAAGGGGGAGGTGCTACACACGTTTAAACAACCAGATCTCTTGAGAACTCACCCTCACAAGAACAGTAAGGGGGAAGTTTGCCCCCATGATCCAATTACTTCCCACCAGTCCTCTCCTCCAACATTGGGGGTTATAATTCAACATGAGATTTAGGCAAGAACACAAATCCAAACCATATCAGACTGGGCACAGGGACTCATGCCTGTAATCCTGGCACTTTGGGAGGCCAAAGCAGGAGGATTGTTTGAGTCCGGGAGTTTGAGACCAGCTTGGTCAACATAGCGAGACTCTGACTCAGGAAAAAAAAAAAAAAAAAAAAGGAAAAGGAAAAAGACGATTCACAGAATGGGAGAAAATGATTACAAATTATATATGTCATAAAGGACTGTATCTAGAATACATAAAGAACTCTTAAGACTCAGTAATAAAAAGACAATTTAATTAAAAATGGGCAAAGGATTGGAATGGATAGTCCTCCAAAGAAGATATGCTAATAACTATTAAGCACATGAGAAGACTTTTACTATCATTAGCCATTAGGGAAATGCAAATTATAACCACAATAAAAAACACTTCATACCCACAAAGACAGATAATGACAGTCATTTGTGAGGATGTGAAGAATTGGAATGCCCGTGTTTCCAAAGCAACTGTTATGGGAAACAGTTCAGCAGTTCCTCAAACAATTAAACACAGATTTACCTTTTATAACCCAATATATCGACTCCTAGGCATATCCCCAAGAGAAATAGAAAACATACCTGTACAAAATAATATTTCTAGCAGCATTATTCATAATACCTAAAGAATGGAAACCACACAAATGTTTGTCAGCTGAAGAAGGGACAAATAAAATGTGGTATATCCATACAGTAAAATACTATTCGGCTTTAAAAAGGAATGTAATGCTGACAAATGCTAAAACATGGATGAATCCTGAAAACATGCTAAGTGAAAGAAGCCAGACACCAAAGAACACACACTGTCTAATTCCGTTTTTGTGAAATTTCTAGAACAGGCAAATCCAGAGACACAAAGTAGATTAACGGTCGTCTACGACTCGGGGTGTATGGTGGCAAATTACGAGTGACTGTTATGGGTCTGTGATTTCTTCTGGGAATGATGAAAGTGACTAGAATTTACTTGCTAATGGTTGCACAATTCCCTGAATATATTAAAAACCATTGAACGATACATTTTACATTAGTGAATTATATGGTATGTGTATTTTATACCAGTAAATCTGGTGTGTGTGTGTGTGTGTGTGTGTGTGTGTGTCTTACATATATTGGAGGGTTAACTGTCAGCACTTGGTGATAGATGAGACTTAGGGAGTGAGGACAAGGGAGGAATTAAGAATGACCTCTGAATTTTGGTCTTGGGCAACTTCTGAGAAGGAGAAGAAAGACTGAGATTAGGAGGGTTTCTTTTTGCTTTGTTTTGTTTTGTTTTATGGAGAGGGCCAGGTTCGAGAATTAAGAGTTCTATTGTAGACATATTAAGTTTGAAGTGTCTATTAACTATCCAGACAAATCTTAGGCAGACAGTTGAATGTGTGTCTGGAACTCTGAGGTGTAATC
Source organism: Theropithecus gelada (assembly GCF_003255815.1). Taxonomy (NCBI): domain Eukaryota; kingdom Metazoa; phylum Chordata; class Mammalia; order Primates; family Cercopithecidae; genus Theropithecus; species Theropithecus gelada. The sequence goes on from NC_037677.1 coordinate 20,193,816, forward strand.
CAGCCTGGAGATAATATTTAGATGATAATGAATCTGTAGGAAAGGATGAAAACAGAGAGAGAGAGAGAGAGAGAGAGAGAGCGTGAGGCACAGGATGAGGTGGAATAGGAGAGGGGAGCTACAAAGCAAACTGAGAAGGAATGGCCAGCCAGAGAGGAAGGAGAAGTAGGAGAGTGAGTGCAAGGTCACTGAACTCAGGCTCAGAGTCAAGTCCTACCAAGTAGTCACAGGAGGACAGAAGGATCTATTGGAATTGGCCAGGATGGATGCTGCCCGTGACTATGACAAGAGAAGTTCGGATTGGGAACTCCAGATCCGAGTGGGTTGAAGAGAGAATGTGAAGTGCTACAGTGGAGACAGTTTGGCACTTGTTTTCAGAAGTGTTGCTGTCACCAGATTCTGGTGAAAAATTGCTCTTGGATCCTTACCTGCTCTGCTGAAATGCCCACAAGGTGCTGTTTGAGTTTGAAGGTTGTGTCTTCCTGGGAGCCAGCCCTTCTGGGTATGAATGGTGCATCTATGTAGGGAGCTGCTAACTTGTAGGCCGGGTTGGGGCACGAGGGTGGTGTGAGGCTGGGGTTCAGAGAAGAGTGCTGCTCTTTGCCTTGTTCTCTGATGGTTTTGATTTTGTTTAGTTGTTTTGATTGGGAGAAAATGTAAAGAAGGGGTTTACTAACATGCTTTTTCAAAGTCTAGGTCAAACTGATAAAAAGAAATATCTGTTTGAAATCAGAATAAAGAGAAAAGACATTCCATGCTCTTGTTGTGGGGACAGGGTCTCCTTCTGTTGCTGCCCAGACTGGAGTGAAGTAGCACAAACTCCTGGCCTCAAATGATCCTCATGCCTCAGCCTCCCATGTAGCTGGGATTACAGGCATGTGCCACCATGGCCAACTTATTATTTTTATTTTTGTAGAGGCAAAGTCCTGCTATGTTGCCCAGTTGTTCTCCAACTCCTGAGCTCAATGATCCTCCCAGCTTGGGCCTCCCACTGTGTTGACATTGCAGGTGTGAGCCTGTGCACCAACTTCATTCCAGGCTTTTATCTGTAGTGAAAGTTTTTATGAAACACAGTCCTAACTGTACATATATAATTGCCTTGCATTTATTAGTGCATCAGTTGGTTGGGATTTGGGAGACTGTAGCAGTTCCTGCAGTGAGCTGGAAGGCAAAGTGATAACTTTCTCAAAATGCACACACACAGATGCTTTTCAGAAACCTCAAAAGTGCATTGCCCACGGCTCTTACCACTTGCATCAGTACATTCTTTCCCCACGCTTCTTTACTAATTTAGATTATGTGAAAACAACTTTTTAAGACAGATGTTCCTTCAAGTAACAACCCACTCTTTCTCTTCTCTTGAGAAAATATTAGTTGGAAATGGACTGTTACTTAGGCTAGAAAGTCCATTTGAAATGTTTTGAGCAAACATCATTGTCTAAGTCCACTTCGTGCTGCCATAACAGAATACCACAGACTGGGTGGTTTATAAACAATAAAAGTTTATTTGGCTCATGGTTCTGGTGGCTGAGAAGTCCATGATCCAAGCGCCGCATCTGGTGAGGGCCTTCGTGCTGCGTCACCCCGGCAGAAGGCATCACATGGTGAGAGCAAGCAACAGAGAGCTGTACTCACTTTTATAGCAAATCCACTCTCATGATAAAGAACCCACTTCTGTGATAATGATATTAATCCGTTCACAAGGACAGAGCACTCATGACTAAATCACCTCTCAAGGGTCCTACCTCTCAACACTGTAGCATTTGGGATTAAGTTCCCAACACTTGAACTCTGGGGGACACATTCAAACCATAGCATTCATATTTTGAACACATGACTAGGGACTGCTCATCTTGGATGAATCCAAGCTGTGTTTGTTTTTCTTTTACCAGATGTGTGTGTGTACGCCCATGCACTTGCATATTTTGGTAAGTCAATTGTTTGAAGTTATATTTGAGTGTTCCTAGTAAAATTTTTTTCTTATTTGGAATACAAATGGCCTTTAGTGTTTTCTAGCTGGCTTGGCATGAAATTAGAGAATGCCCTTATTTCTGTAACCTTAGGTAAAGTCTTCTTGTAGCAATTTTCTTATGTGTGTGGTTTAAAAAACAAAACTATGTGGTTGTAATTGTTTGGTTGCGTTTTATTGTATATGTAAGAGGCATGCCATGGGGGTTCAGAAGAAAGAATTGTTCAGTATTACTTTCATAAAACATTGAAAGAAGCATTGTTCTAGAGTGCGTATTCACAGGGTTTTTAAATGTATTATTCTGAGAAGATGATATTAGTAGTGTGTCCTAGGTGAAAAAATTTCTGGCTTAAAAGAAACCCTGCTTTTATTTATTTATTTATTTATTTATTTATTTATTTATTTATTGAGACAGGGCCTCGCTCTGTCACCTAGCCTGGAGTTCAGTGGTGCGATCACAGCTCACTGCAGCCTTGACCTCTTGAGTTCAAGGGATCCTCCTACCTAAGCCACCTGTGTGGCTGGGACTATGGGTGTGAGCTGCAATGCCTAATTAAAAAAATTTTTTTTTTGGTAGAAATGGGTGTCTTAGTGTGTTGCCCAGGCTAGTCTCAAACTCCTGGGCTGAAGCAATCCTCCCCGCTTGGCCTCCTAAAGTTCTAGGAATACAGGCATGAGCCTGTATGTCCAGCCCAAGAAACAAACCCCGCTTTTAGAATCTTTCTTCCCGCCCCCCCCCCCCAGCTGTTCTGTGCCCTAGGTTTATAACTTTGACTAACTTCTAGCAGCTTCCAATCATGGGAGAATTAGAGTAGTTATCTGGGAAGAATTGTTTGAACTTCAACCTGTTATCTTGGCTGCTGAGCCTTCTTGGCCACAGGGCCGTGCTAAAGGGCACTTTGATTTCTTGATTTTAAAAGAGCAAGAGAAAGTGATTGCCAAGAGGAAGGGTTTGGTTGGCTTTGCTCAGAACTAACTGCCTCTCCAGAGAAGTCTGCATCGGCTGCTCATCTGCTCATCATGACTAGGGTCGGGCAAGGTCAGTTTCCACTGTCTTCTAATTGTTTGCAGAGAATTGGACGGTACAAAGCAGGTGCCACTGACAACATTTCCCATCATTTTATGGACGAGTACTGATTCCGTCCTTTCTGTTCAGGGTGGATCTGTGCAAATGACTTTTGTTTCTCAAAAATGTCTGGTTTCTCTTGGGATGCAGCCAGGTCTCTAATGTGGTGGTGTGTGCCGTGTCGCAAACCTCAGCCCTGAAAGCCTGAGCTTGGCTTTGTCAGATCCGATGAGTGTGCAAGAGCAGGAAGCCACCCTTCGGGAGAATTCAGGGGCAAACGTACAAGTGATGTTTGTGAACCTGTGCAGACAAAACTTTGGGTAGATTCCTGTGAGGTGTGGGGATCTGGGTGACATGAAGGGAGAAGAACAGAAAAAGACAGGTAAGGGACTTGTGGGTTTTCTTAACTCCATGTGGCTGCATTGAGAAAACCAGTTAACATTTCATGGGCTGGTGGGAGCGTCATCTTATCGTTCTCTCTCTTTTTTTTTTTTTTCGGGTAATGATTTTTCGATATTGACAAAAGCTTAAAGCGTTTCAGTTAAAAATGACACTAATTGGACCTTTTAAGTAAAAAATACGTGGGTTTTTAAAACTCCTTTCCTACTAGCAAAAAATCAGGAAGTATCTAGCTCTCTAAATTGGGAAAGCAAGCAATGTTATAAAAATGCTGAAGGAATCTCTTTCTTCGTGACCTTTTGTTAAACTCAGTTTAAGCTGTAGACCTTATGTAAAATAAAATTTACCATAGAACAGGAAATAGAAGCTGTGGAAGACTCGAAATACACCTTTGTACTTCTCTGTTCTTCACCTGCTCTCTCGCTGTCTCTACACACACACACACACACACACACACACCCCTACCTATATTTGCATGACGAATGGGTAATAAAAGTAGTGAAGGGCAAACAGAAGGTCCAATACAATCAAGTAAGAGGTTGAATATAAACTGGAACAAGTCTTAATTTTTTATTTCACTTTCATTCGGATACGCTTACTAATTTTCTTTGCTAGCTTTAAGACTTTTAAAACATTCTTTGGCCCTGGGAGGGAGTTGTATAACCATAAAACTTGAGAATCCTGGCCCTAGAATAAATGTTCCTTTTAAAACCCCAAGGACAGAAAATTGAATACAGCTGTGCAAAAAAGAAAAAAAAAAAAGAAGCAAGAAAAGAAAAAAAAAAAAAAAAGCCAAGTGATGGTTTAGGCTTGCAGGCACCCTGACCAACTTTCCCAGTGCACTTGGGCTGTGGTTTCCTGGAGATGGGAGATGGGGAGCTTTGGTGTACTTCTTGAAGGTTTCAGAAAAAGGCCAAGACTTCTTCAGAACTGTATGTTTCTGGGATGTGGTTAAGAGCACATTCTTTTTGGCATGGTTATCTATCATCTTGCTTGTCCTAAGCATATCCTCTTGTTTTCCCCTGCAGAGGATTGGGGTTTCTAGGTCATTCTCTGAGATGCCGTGATTCTGCAAACTTTACAGTTCCTACCTAAAAGTAAGCTTCAGAGTTTAAGCAGTTTCCACCAGTCAGAAGTTGGAAATGGATGAACTGTTGAGACTCAGTCTTGCTCTTCTCCCTTAGTCACTGAATTTGCCTCAGTATGGCCAGTTTTCAGGCATGATCCTAAGAACACGGCATTGCTACTCCCTGCTTCTCCTCTCCCTGGATGGAGACCAGGATGTTGCTTCTCTGATGTTTGCCTCGTGGGTTCCCGTGTTAGGTTTGTGGCCCACGGGGAGCTGTCACTGGGGACCCTACTGCAGCCTGGCATTAATCACTTTGCTCTTTGTCAGGCCGTGTCATGATGATTCATACTTCTTCCTCTACAAGATTAGATTACTGTAATTTTCATATCCTGGACTGCCCACAAGGGATTTGAATTAATACTTGTTGGTATAGAAAGCAGGATCATGTTTCTGGGGAGAAAGGACTGAACTTGCCCACTTGGCCATCATCAGAAAACATTAGGCAGGGCCTGGCTGAAAAATAATCCTGCCTTCAGGGCTTACCACATCAATTAGCTTACCATACAGGCCAGCAAGCCGTGTCTCCGTGAACACATGGTCCCTGGGCAGCAGATTTGTGGAAGTGATGCCAAGTCCAGGAGATCAGAATGCACGGAAGATTTTGTAAGGGAGTCCTATATTGAAATCAGACACTGCTTAATGAGGAAAATCTTTCCCAAAGAGGTATTTGAGAAGGAGGTAAACTAATTCAGGCATGTGGAACAGCCTGCACAAAGCCAGCAGGAATTACGATCACAGATTTCAGGGCGATGGGGGGGTCTATGAGGGATAAAGTCGCCTTTGGAAAAGAACTCATTGCCTTGTCATTTTCCCTGTAGCATACGTATTATTTCCTTTATTCGTTCAACAAATATTTATTGAGCACTTACTATATCCTAGGCACTGAAGATGAACAGCAGTTCACAAACCAGACAAAAATCTCTGTCCTCACACAAGTCACATTTTAGGGGGCCCATGTCACTAGGGGTACAAGCGTAAGCTGAAGGGAGTCAGAGCAAGGAGTTAGGAGTACCTGGAAGAACTCCTAAGTAACTATAGTTGTTTGAAAACGTGTTTGCTTATTATTTCCTCTCTTCCCTTTGATGCAGTTTGTACCCTCTATCCCACTAATGAGATTACCAGCCATCTTTCAATAGATCCTTGGGAGGAAATTACTTGTACTTGCTAATGAATAATCCACTTTAGTAGTCCAATATATAATAACTTCGGGGTCTTCAAAGGGCTATCTGCTTTGGCCTGAGTCTCTATTGGAGGGAAGTTGAGGCATGATCAAAGGATTTTATGTTTGCTTGCTCTCCTACTGTCTAATAATTTGTATTTCAGAATGCCTTGCTTTAACATATTTTATCTCTCTTGGAGCGCTTTATTCCTTCTTATTTATTTATTTATTTATTTATTTTTGAGACAGAGTCTCACTCTGTCACCCAGGCTGGAGTTCAGTGGCACAATGTTGGCTCACTGCAACCTCCACCTCCCGGTTCAAGTGATCCTTCTGCCTCAGCCTCCCGAGTAGTTTGGACTACAAGAGCCCGCCACCATGCCTGGCTAATTTTTGTATTTGTAGTAGAGACACGGTCTCACCATGTTGGCATCTTGAACTCCTGACCTCAAGTGATCCTCTCGCCTCTGCCTCCCAAAGTGCTGGGCTTACAGGCGTGACCCACAGCATCTGGCCCCTTCCTTTTTTTCCCCCTCTCATTGTTGAGGCGTTTCTTTGGAGAACGTGAGATGGTGCTATGCCTCAGAATTGTAGAATTTCAAGTTTTTAGAATTTGATGGCACTATAGGAATCTTAATCCAGACCAGCGATTTTCAGTCCCCAGACTAAAACCAAGCCCTTACCTGAGGGCAGTGCAATGAGAAATCTAAGAAAATGAAGTGAATGTTGTATTAAATATAAAGCTAAATTTATTCAGTTGATTTCTACATCATTCTGTTATTTTCTTTTCTTGAATTTTTCAAGGTTTTTTTAGTGTCCTCCACCTACCCCAAAAATCAATCATCCTGATCTCAGCCTTCTACCCCCCACCATTCTGTCCCCACAGCTGACTCCTGTCAGACCCCATCTTCCCACGCCCTAGTTTTCACATGGGACCCTCCTCCTCAGTCTTGTAGCCCCTGCCCTCAATACAGAAGTCACTGGCTAAACCTTAGGGTAGGAAGTTCCCACTCATGCTGTCAGGGAGACGTGGCCCAGGATCCACGGTTGGAGCCACAGATACATTGTAAGATGCAACACACAGTGGTTCTGGGTTTTTTTTTGGTTTTTTGGTTTTTTTTTTTTTTTTTTGAGGTGGAATCTCGCTCTGTCGCCCAAGCTGGAGTGCAGTGGTGCGATCTCGACTCATTACAAGCTCCGCCTCCCGGGTTCAAGTGGTTCCGTTTTAGAGAATTATTGGGACTGTGGTTCCACTCTATTACAGGCTTATCAAGTTTCTGTGGGTTGGCCAAGTGCACAGCCATTACTTAGAGCTCTGTTTCTGGAGGAAGATGACAATGGAATCCTTGCTGGGCTAGAGAGTGCTTGACCCAGGGGATGTGGGGTTTCTCAGTCACTGGGGCTAGGAGAACATGCTCAGAGAAGGCTCCTCGCTCCTGTGTGTCTCTAAGGTATAGATGATGCTCCCTGAGGAGCACAGGCTCCTGGAGTTTTTCTTTCAGGAATAAGAATGATCCATTCCCTCTTGGTATTTGGAATCAGCCAAGGAAACCACATGCGGTGCTGAGCTTTGTGATGTCAACAACAGCAGGGAAGGGAAGAGCCTCCCGGGTCCTCACTCCACTGGCCACATCGCCATCAGCTCATGTCCCCATTTGAGCAGCAGCCTCCGTGGTTCTGTTGGTGCAGCAAGCTGCTGCTTGACAGCAGACAGAAATCCCATATTTTTAGATATCTAGCGGCCCAAACGGAGCATGTCACACTCTGTCCATCTCTGATTACTCTTGAGACTCTGAGCCTGGTGTCCAGGAATGCAATGTTGCTCCAGCCATGTGAGAGGCTGGGTCTCTGGAGCCAGGACTCATAAACCACGGTCCAGGCTCACCCCTGGCAAGCTCACATCTCATTTTGACCACGAGGCCAGCAGTTCTCTTTGTGTTGAGCTCTGCTACACACCCATTGCTCTGAAGCCACGGCCTGGGAGAAAGCGTTGGCTCGCTCATCGGTGGTTCAAGCCAGTGACTTACAGATGACCTTGGAGCTCAAAGATTTTCAGCTAAAGCCAGTAAAGTTCTCCAAAAGCTTTCAGAAAAAGTGAGACCAGACCAGACAGACAGAAAGACCGACTCAATTGATTGAATTATTGATTGATTAATATTTCTGGCAGGGGTGGGGGGTTGTTGGTTGAAAAATATTAACTGAAAATAATATCCCCTTTTTTGTCTTTAAAAAGAAATTTATGCACAAACAAAATGACTTGCCCGTGGTACAGAAGGCCACAAGCTCAGATTCATACAGGTGTATCGGCGTACATATCAGTAGACTACAGCATGTCTCTGTCTTCTCTCATAGAGGTCAAAATCCTGAGCTTTTTGGGAAAAGGAAATCATTCCAAGTCTGGTTTCATCATGGCAGAAAATAGGGCAAAATACAGGTCCTGGTTGCCTAGCCTTTTCATCTCCTGGAAATGAGCTGCTCAAAAAATACCTCCAGTGATTGATCAAGTTCATTGCCCTGTGGAAAGCAGAGTTCTTCAGAAGGCAGAAGCAAGGAGACAGACAGTGTTGTTGTCTTACTTTCCTGCACTGACAGTCCTGGCCAATGCTCTGACATCATCTTGAGTCCAGAAATAGGAGTGAAATGGACAGTGAGGCCACTACACAGAAACACTTGAGCTGGTGATGCATGTTTTCTTTTCTGCCTGTGAGCTGAGTATGCAACTTGTGACTTTTTCTCCAGCTCTGGAGGGATATTACATATTGTTTAATCCACACTGACAAAAGGGAGAATGTTGTAGCTGCATTAAAATGAGAAGAGATCGACCGGCGCAGTGGCTCACACCTGTGATCCCAGCGCTTTGAGAGGCTGAGGTGAGTGGATCATTTGAGGTCAGGAGTTCAAGACCAGCCTGGCCAACATGGTGAAACCCAGTCTCTACTAAAAATATGAAAACATTATTCAGGCATGGTGGCATGTGCCTGAGGTCCCAGCTACTTGGGAGGCTGAGGCAGGAGAATGGCTTGAACTCGGTAGGCGGAGGCTGCAGTGAGCTGAGATCATGCCATTGCACTCCAGCCTGGACGACAGAGTGAGACTCTGTCTCAAAAAAAAAAAAAAAAAAAAAAAAAAAGAGAGAGAGAGAGAGAAGACATCTAACTGCAGACTATTTTGATATTTTCAGTCCACATCACAAACATTTATTAAATTTACACAGTGGCAGATGTTGCTAGGTCCTGGGAATATGAAGATATCATGGAGTCTCTGCTAACAGTCTAGAGATTGGGAATCAGAGACCATGTCCAGGAGAGGTTTATAGGGGAAATATTCTCAAGTAAGGCTTGAAGTATGATTAGGGGTTTTCTTTCTTTCTCTCTTTCTTTCTTTCCTTCTTTCCTTCTTCCCTCCCTCCCTCCCTCCATCCCTTCTTCCTTCCGTCCCTCCCTCCCTCTCTCCCTCCCTCCCTCCCTCCTTTCTTTCTTCCTTCCTTCCTTCCTTCCTTCCTTCCTTCCTTTCTTTCTTTCTTTCTTTCTTTTTCTTTCTTTCTTTCTTTCTTTCTTTCTTTCTTTCTTTCTTTCTTTTCTTTCTTTCTTTCTTTCTTTCTTTCTCTTTCTTTCTCCTTCCTTTCTTTCTTTCTCTCTCTCTCTCTTTCCTTCCTTCCCCCTTCCCTTCCCTTCCCTTCCCTTCCCTTCCCTTCCCTTCCCTTTCCCTTTCCCTTCCCTTTCCCTTCCCTTTCCCTTCCCTTTCCCTTCCCTTTCCCTTGCCTTTCCCTTCCCTTTCCCTTTCCCTTTCCCTTCCCTTTCCCTTTCCCTTCCCTTTCGCTTTCCCTTCCCTTTCCCTTCCCTTCCCTTTCTCACTCTGTTGTCCAGGCTGGAGTGCAGTGGCACAATCTCGGCTCACTCTGCCTCCCAGGTTCAAGCACTTCTCAGTCTCGGGAGTAGCTGGGGTTACAGGTTTGAGCCACCATACCTGACTAATTTTTGCATTTTTAGTAGAGACAGAGTTTCACTGTGCTGGTCAGGCTGGTCTCGAACTCCTGACCTCAGGTGAGCCATCTGCCTCAGCCTCTCAAAGTGCTGGGATTATAGGCATGAGCCACCGCACCCGGCCAGATTAGAGGTTTTCTAAGTGAGAAGGTGGAAAGGCATTCTGAGCAGAGAGAACAAACTAGATAGGCATAGGAAGGATGGCCAGGGTCGCGTTTCATGGTTGGGCACAGGTCACCTGCTGGTGGGAGGGAGGATAGGAGGTTCCAGCTCAGAGAAGTGGGACTTTGGAATATATCCAACAGGCTGGCCATCCTTTATTTTTTTGTTTTGTTTTGTTTTCTGTTTTCCACCCACACAAGTAATCACATCCCTCGTAGGTTTATCTAAATGCGGTGTTGGTAATGAAGTGAGGTATCGCAGTCCTTGTAAGCCTCACAGCTTGTAGAAATACACCTGCAAAAGTAAGTCACTGCAGGTCTCAGTCTGTGCGAGATAACCTGAGGGTTAAGTGTCATTTCCAAAGTGTTTATTTGTAACTGGATACCTTTTTTCTCCTACTGAGGAATATCTAAATGCAAGACAGTGACAATGATTCTAAGGATAGTCTTACATTTGTCCTTTAACAACTTTATTTTTATTTTTTATTTTATTTTATTTATTTTGAGATGGAGTTTCGCTCTTGTCACCCAGGCAGCAGTGCAGTAGCGCGATCTCAGCTCTTTGAAACCTCTGCTTCCCAGGTTCAAGCAATGCTCTTGCCTCAGCCTCTGCAGTAGCTGGAATTACAGGCTCGCACCACCATGCCTGGCTAATTTTGTATTTTCAGTAGAGACGGGTTTCACCATGTTGGCCAGGCTGGTCACAAACTCTGGACCTCAGGTGATCCTCCCACCTCCGCCTTCCAAAGTGCTGGGATTACAGGAATGAGCTACCATGCCCAGCCTATTGTTTTAAACTTTATATTTTATTATATTCATTTTACTATTTTTTTAAAAGAGATGAGGTCTCACTATGTTGCCCAGGCTGGTCTCAAACTCTTTGCTTCCAGTCCTTCCATCTCGACCTCCCAAAGTGCTAGGATTACAGGCATGAGCCACTGCACTCAGCCCCTTTTAACAAATTTAATTTTAAAAACTTGCCATATGTATCAGGATCTGGGAGAATTTGCTAGATTAAAAAATAAAAACATAAAATATAAAAAAGACGAAAAGTTTGCCTTATGGGCTTCCATGGGTGAGGAGCAAGCGCTATCCACCTGTCTGGTGGAGGCAGCACTTGCAGGCCTATGCTTGAGAACCGCTGGGGCACTCCCCAGGAGGGTTTTGATTGGGAGTGAGCAGGCAGGGTGGGGCTGTTTAAAGGCCATTCTTGAAGCAGCAGAGAGGCTGGGTTTAGAGAGGTGGGAGTGGAGTTTGGAGACTCCAGACATAAGCCTGACTCAGGCCCATGAGAACATCAACGGGGTGGAAGGAGAGAGGAAGGTTAAAGGCAGGAACGAAGGCATAGTGACTGCTGAGATCTGAGTGATCACTCAAGTGAGGTAGGGCCCTGATTTCTGGTTTGGGTGGCCAAGTTGCGATGGGGAGGTTGTGGTCAGGTAGGAAACCAGGAATAAGTTTCCTGATGGGAGATGGGAGATGACGGGTGTAGCTTGATTTCTCTTGAGTTCCATGTTCCCGTGAGATACTCCTGGTTTGCTGAACTTCAGGGAATCTCCAACCTTCTGACTTATGCTTTAGGTGTGGCAGACAGAGCTCACTCGGGGAGAAGGTAGGATGATACCAGCAGGCTCGGAGTCCTGGGAGACACATGGACTTTTGAGGGAGGCAGAGGTGGACACTCAGTGAAACAACTGAGGAGTGATCAGAAAGGCCTGGGAGAGCTGAGGAAAGGAGTGTTGGAGACATTTTACGAAGAGGACATTCTGTGGAGGTGGAAGTGATCAGAAAGTGCCAGACGCCATAGAGGCCACGTCCAGATGAAGCCTCAGAAGAGTGTGTTGTCAGGAGAGCAGTTTCTGGGTTCTAGGGGAGCCAGAGTCCAATGACAAAACTGGCTGGGAAGCACATGGGGCTGGGGGAGAGGAGACAGTGGTTCTGGAACATTCCGGGTGATAAAAAGAAGAGAAGGTGGGCGAGAGCTTGAAGAGAGAGGTGGGGCCAAAGGAACTTCGGGAGCAGAAGATGAGTCGCTGGAGCATGTTCTGGGCTTGTTCTGCCTCCTCAGCGAACTGAAAAGAAGCCTCATCTCTTCCGTGCATGACCTGGTGTTCCCCAAAGCGCCAGAAAAGTCCAGCATTAAGTTCGACTGGCCTCCAAAGCGGCGATTTAGGGAGTTTGGGTCTAGGTTTTATGTTATGGAAACTGAGAGGATAAAGGGCCCTGAAACCTCCATCTGCCCATTCCACTTCTGGGAAGGCTGAACTGTTACCTATTTATTTTCAAGAATAAAGAGTTCGGCCAGGTGCGGTGGCTCACTCCTGTAATCCCAGCACTTTGGGAGGCCGAGGCAGGCAGATCACGTGAGGTTAGGAGTTTGAGACCAGCCTGGCCAACATGGTGAAACCCCGTCTACTAAAAATACAAAAATTAGCCGGATGTGGTGGCACGTGCCTATAATCCCAGCTATTTGGGAGGCTGAGGTAGGAGAATCGCTTGAACTCGGGAGGGGAAGGTTGCAGTGAGTCGAGATCGTGCCACTGCACTCCAGCCTAGGCAGCAAGAGTGAAACTCCATCTCAAAAAAAAAAAAAAAAATTGGGGGTCAGGTGCGGTGGCTCATGCCTGTAATCCCATCACTTTGGGAGGCCGAGGTGGGCAGATCATGAAGTCAAGAGATCAAGGCCATCCTGGCCAACATGGTGAAACCCCATCATACTAAAAATACAAAACTTAGCTGGGTGTGGTGGCGCACACCTGTAGTCCCAGCTACTTGGGCGGCCGAGGCAGGATAATCTCTTGAATTCGGGCGGCAGAGGTTGCAGTGAGCCGAGATCATGCCACTGCATTCCAGCCTGGCGACACAGTGAGACTGTCTCAAGAAAAACAAAACCAAAAATGACAAAGGAAAAGTTCTAGAGAACAGATTTCAAAAACTTGTTTTCTATTATATTTATAGCAGTATTCACATCGGAAGACCAGTGCAGTGGCACAGTTTCATTATTCCAGTTACTCAGAGGGCTGAGGCAGGAGGATCACATGAACTCAGGAGTTCAAGACCAGCCTGAGCAAAATAGTGAGACCCCATCTCTAAAAATGAAATAAAATCAAAAATTGAGATGACCCGATCTCCTCCCTTTCCAAAAAGTTGTTTTCTTGCTATTTCTCCAGGGTAGGTCAGGTTTTAAAAATTAATAATCTGGGGCAGTAGATGAAATTTCTGAAAATTATGTGCAGGTTTCCTTTTATATTTTTGGATGGGCCTTAGATATTAGAGGTGCTCTTTTTAAGTATCTACACAGCCTGCTAAATAAACACATTTGATTGGAAAGCAATACTTTCCATTTCTTATTCTATATCAGATATTTTACTTTTGGATTAACTTTCATTCTTGTAGGGAAAAAGAAATATTTCCAGTTTGAAATTCTTAAGATGGCACTGATAATAAGTAAATCTCTATAGATTTATGTGAAATACAGTTACAGTAAGTCACCCATTTACAAATGGATTATATTTGAAAGTTTCATTTGAAGTAGGTTTGTTTTTTGGGGTTGGGGTGCTTTTTCCTTGGGAAAAATACTTAATTAAACTTTTTTTTTTTTTTGAGTCAGAGTTTCACCATTGCCACCCAGACTGGAGTGCAATGGCACGATCTCAGCTCACTGCAACCTCTGCCTCCCGGGTTCAAGCAATTCTCCTGCCTCAGCCTCCTGAGTAGCTGGGATTACAGGCACTTGCCAGCCACCATGCCTGGCTAATTTTTGTATTTTTAGTAGAGACAGGGTTTCACCACATTGGCTAGGATGGTCTCAAACTCCTGACCTCAGGTAATCCATCTGCCACAGCCTCCCAAAGTTCTGGGATTACAGGTGTGAGCCACCCCTCCCAGCTTAATTAAACTTTTACTTTTGAGATAATTATAGATTCAGATGTAGTTGTAAGAAATAATACAAAGTGATCATGAGGGCTTTTTACCCAGTTTCTCCAGTGATAACATCTTTCCAAGCTATACAATAGTATTACAACCAGGATATTGACACTGATATGGTCAATCTAATAGAAGAGTTCCAGAACAGGGGTCTCTCATGTGGCCCTGCTAAACCACCTCACCCTCATCCCTCACCTCTAACAACTCCCATCTCTTCTCCATTTCTATAACGTTGTCATCTGGGAAATGTTATGTAAATGTACTTGTATAATATCTAACATTTTGGGATTGGCCTTCTGTCACTCAGCATAATTCCCTGGATTCTTATCCAGGTCGTGGCATGTACTAATAATTTTTTCCTTTTTATTGATGAGTAGTATTCCATGGTATGGACGTACCACAATGAGGATTGGGTAGAAGCTCATTGCTTTTGCCTAGGGGTGTCTAATTGCTCTAGCACTATTTGTTGAATGGCACAGAAATCAGTTTGGCATATTCATGTGGACCTGTCTCTGGGTTCTTCGGTCTGTTCCACTGATCTATGTTATGTGTCTGTCTTTTTGCCAGTGCTGCATTGTCTTAATTACTGCAGTTCTCCAGTTGGCCTTAATATGGGATAGATTAATTGCTCTAACTTTTTTCTTCTTTTGAGACAGAGTCTCACTCTGCTGCCCAGGCTGGAGTGCAGTGGCACGATCTTGGCTCACTGCAACCTCTGTCTCCTGGGGTTGGGTTCAAGTGATTCTCCTGCCTTAGCCTCCCTAGTAGCTGAGATTACAGGCATGCACCACCACGCCCGGCTAATTTTTCTGTATTTTTAGTAGAGACAGTGTTTCGCCATGTTGGTTAGGCTGGTCTCGAACTCCTGACCTCAGGTGATCCACCCACCTCAGCCTCCCAAAGTGCTGGATTACAGGCATGAGCCACCATGCCCGGCCTAACTTTTTTCTTCTTTTTCAAGATGGTTTTTAGCTATTCTAGGGCCTGTACCTTTACATATAAATTTTAGAATATCTGCCAAAAATCACTGTGAGGCCAGGCAGGGTGGCTCACACCTGTAATCCTAGCACTTCAGGAGGCCAAAGTGGGAGGACGGCTTAAGCCCAGGAGTTAGAGACAAGTCTGGGCAACCTAATGAGACCCCATCTTTATAAAAACTAAGAAATTAAAAAATTAGCCCAGTGTCGTGGTGCACAACTGTAGCCCCAGATATTCAGGAGACTGAGGCAGGAGGATTGCTTGAACTGGGGAGGTTGAGGCTGCAGTGAACCATGATTGCCCAACTCTACTCTAGCCTGGACAACAGAGCAAGACCATGTCTCAAAACAAAACAAAACCAAAAAAAACCTTGCAAGATTTTGATAGGAATTATGTTAACCTGTAGATCAGTTGGGGAATAACTGACATCTTTTGTATGTTGATTTTTCTTCCGATTCATGATTATCGTCACTGGAAAGAAGTGAGCGTGATGAGAGTTTTCTAAGTCAGGCAGATAGCAAAAAATTAGGAAAGTGTTTACATGGATTGCACAGGAAGAATTAACTGGGATTTAAATAGTCAAAGACAAAAAGGATATGTAAAAGAAGTGAC
The DNA here is from genome assembly GCF_003255815.1 of Theropithecus gelada. Classification (NCBI taxonomy): domain Eukaryota; kingdom Metazoa; phylum Chordata; class Mammalia; order Primates; family Cercopithecidae; genus Theropithecus; species Theropithecus gelada. The sequence goes on from NC_037677.1 coordinate 20,209,199, forward strand.
AAAGGAGACTTACCCTATCCGACTCCAGTGCATTAATCTAGGACAGTTTGGTTGCTACAGGGAAGCAGTGCTTAAGAGGCATACAAAAGATTGATGTTTATTTTGTGGGAGTGAATCTTTTTTAGGAAGGAAATAGCACTATTGTGGTAACAGTGATTCATTTTCTCCTCTTATCTTCTCTTTACAGAGAAGACCCAGATAGTGAACTGTTTTATGTAAGTTTTTATATATTTTTGCCCTACTTTTCTCTAGGGAGGGGCTTAACACAGCTTATAAAAATACGTAAAACAAGATCAAATAAACTTTAAAATGAGGAAAAAGCCAATATGGTCCAAGGGAAAAGAAGATCAGGGTCAGGACTGAGATTAGGATGCAGAAGCCATGCTATGAAATTTTGTTTGTTTGTCATCTTGAGATGGGTTAAAAAAAAAAAAAAAAAAAAGTTGGCTGGGACAATTTTTTTTTACCCCTAGCACTAAACGGTTGTGAAGCCAATGTTTAATTATTACACCTGTCATCTCTTCACCTGGCCTCAGGACTGTCCTCTTAGGGAGAGGCATTGTTCTGTAGGGTTAATTAGTAACAGGAATTTAGATACTGCTTAGAGAGGCCTCCGGTGCTGGCTGAAGCAGCTGGTGGTCTGAGAACCCTGACACCCAGAGGCATACCACTGGGAGGCCCGGCACAGCACACAGCTTTTGCTGTACTCCAGCCCAAGTCTTATGGGGTTTGTGGTCTATATTGAAGTTGGCGCAGACAATTAAGACTCTCTGTTCTTGGTACCGACAGGGAGAGAGACCTACAATTGTAAGTATTTTTGTAAACACGGTTGTGACATTTGAGTGTATTCAACATGTCAGTGGCCTTTTAATGTTTAAAAAAATGCATATGACCATTTAAGAAGTGGTTGTGCTTCATAGTTAATACTTTTTTCATTAGTTTAGGTTTATCTGGTTTTTCAGTGAGGTAAGCTACCTGAGAGACATAGGAAGATAGATCTTGCCAGTTCAGAGGACTGACTTTGGCTTTAAGATAAAATATTTGTGTCATTTTCGGGAAAGTACTTCCAGCACAATGCTTTCTTCTGATGATTCATTTTCTACAGTTATTGGAAGTGGGAAGAAATCCACAGAGGTTACAGAATTTGTAAACTTGTAGAGACATGTGCCGTTATATCATGCTGTTTCATAGATGTGTACGTCTGTTAGTTACTTTTCGGGTATTCATTGCATATATGTCTGTTACTTACTTTTGGGGTGTTCAGTGTCTGAGCTTTATCAACGATTGTGTGCTGTATTTTCAGCCCAAAAAAACTAAGTTAGAGAAATGTTTGTTCATCCAAGTCTGTATTGTTGTAGCTTATTCAGTAGACTGCTGTTGTGTTTTTAATTTCTCTATAAAGCAAGCCGAAAGACAGTGTGGACAACCTAATTGCATTTGAAGTAGCTGCTGGCCAGGCCTGCTGCAACAGCTGATGGGCTCCTCTGAATTTCCAGAGCTATTTCTGGTAGATGAGCTGGTATCAAGGCTCTCGAGTTCAGGCCATAAAAGGCCCGTCCCATGTGAAGTTGCTTCACTGCTCTGACTGCGTCCTCCCCAGGCTGAAGTGTCCTCAGGTTTCACGTGGATTTGCCCAGTAATGGATGGCTTCACCGAGTCCAGGTTGGGGAAGTTCAGCCTCGAGGACACTAGGGGACGAAAAACTTCAAAAAGAAGACTCTTTTTATTAATATTTTGGCGTTCTTTTTGGAGAGGAACTTTTGGGATGTAGCCTTTACCTGTTTCCTAAATTTGACATCCAGAAAGCCTTTTGGAAAACACCATTCTAAATTTATCCTGTTCTGAATCATCATTGCTTCTGATAGATGCAGTTGCTTGTTGACATCGTGATCTTTGATTTTGTACAACGCTATTTGGGCTAACGTTTGGGATTTTACTTTGTGCTTAGAATTTGAAAGTAGTATTCATTGGAAAGAGACTCCAAGAAAATACTCGAAGACATCCAAAGCTGGATTCGAGGATATAACGTGTTTTATTTTGTTTTTTAAATTAGAAAAATAAGGAATTGCAGTGTGATTTTCTTTCCTCCTTTAACTTAGAGGAACGAGGATTATACAGAAATTTGAAGTAAGTGAAAAATCTTCCTATAAATCTAAATGCAGTAGGTTTTTGCTTTTTTTTTAAGTACCATCTGTCTGAGCATGTTTCCTGAGGATTTGTTGACTTCAATCATTGGAAAACTCCTGCCAGCATTTGCCAGTTACTGCAGCCATTCCTGTAGATACCCTTGGGCATATTTCTTGGGTTAGGAAGGATTGGACTTTTTTTTCTTTTTTTAAAAAGGATTTTCTTTATGGTAGAGAAAGGTTTATTACTAACCATTTGATTAATATAACTTAGTCAGTACATTCTGTCCAAATGTTAGCACTCGAAGTCTTGGAATTAAAGTATATTCCCAATGCAAAGTACTTTAATAATCGTAGCACAAGTATGGGGGTGGAGTTCAGAAGGGCAAGTTTTATTTCACTGCCATTATAATTCATGTAAAAATAGAAAATCACCAGTGATCCTTTTGCATAATCTTTGTTCTGAGGGTTCTTTGCCTTGGTACTCTCATTCTTCAGGGTTTGATTTATAGAACTTGTAATGTTCCAGAATTTATGAGAAAAACTTCACTGTAGGTTCTAGAGTTTGAACTGCATTTTATTTTTAAATTCTCCAAGAAAAAATACTGTATCAGCCTTTTAAAGCCCTGGAGATAGCTATGGTCTCTTTGTAATTTAGCTCAGCGATTTGCTTCTGCTGAAAAATAGCAGTGAACTCTAGAACATTGAAGGCTTATTTGACATGTTGCTTCTTTGAAAAAAAAAAAGATTATTTCTTTATACCATATCAGATGGACAAGTACGGGCAGTCATTATTTTCACCAGGTAGGAAAACAGAGTATTTATAGAGAAAAACCTCATCGGTGAATACTGCAAGAGTTCTTCACCGGAGGTAGTGTGGCAACCCTAGGGGGCGTTTGAAAATGTATGGGGGTGTTTCAGGTTTTCTCAATAACTTACTGGCATTTGGGAGGATGTAGTTAAGAATTGTAAATGCCCAATTTACATGGTGTAGGGGACAGTCCCATACAGGATTACCCTGGCCAAACTGCTGGTGGTATCCCCTGTTGAGTAAAACTGCGGGATATAAACTGTACCCTCTGTCTCCAAAGAAGAGCAGCCAAGTGCCAGGCAGATATGTGTGCTGTCTCTTCTCACCAAACCCAGTGATGTCTTTTTTTTTTTTTTTTTTTTTTGAGACGGAGTCTCGCACTGTCACCCGGGCTGGAGTGCAGTGGCGCGATCTCGGCTCACTGCGACCTCCGCCTCCCAGGTTCAAGTGACTCTCCTTGCCTCAGCCTCCCAAGTAACTGGGATTACAGGCACCTAGCACCACACCCGGCTAATTTTTTTTTGTATTTTTAGTAGAGATGGGGTTTCACTATGTTGGCCAGGCTGGTCTCAAACTCCTGACCTCGTGATCCACCCATTTTGGCCTCCCAAAATGCTGGGATTATAGGCGTGAGCCCCTGCGCTGGCACCCGGTGATGTCTTGAGGATCCAGGGCGTCAAGTGCACACTAGTAGTGTCAGCAAATGTGTCTTACAATGGAAACTTTGGAGTCTATACTCTGTGTGTGTTGTGTGTGTGTGTGAGTGTGTATTAAAGATGATTTATTTGGTCACCTTGATCACTGGATGAGGCTGATGCTATACAAGCTATTGTAGTACATTAAGTGCCTTCCTGCCTACCTTTATGTTAGTACTATTGGTGCATTTAATTTTGCCACGTGCATAGTCTTCAAAGTGAAATTTGGTTAATGCACCCAGCTTGCAGTGGACATCAGCCATTCAACAAACATTTCTTTATCTTTGTTTCTACTTTGGAGATAGACAGTTTTGTGGTTAACAGACTTCTAGAAGACTTCAGAGTTCAATTCTGAGTGAACATCTTTGGCAACACCTGGGGTTATACGGTATTCTTTTTTTTTTTTTTTTTTTTTTTTTTTTTTGAGATAGAGTCTCGCTGTGTTGCCCAGGCTGGAGTGCTGTGACACAATCTTAGCTAACTGCAACCTCCGCCTCCCGGGCTCAAGTGATTCTCCTGCCTCAGCCTCCCAACTAGCTGGGATTACAGGCACGCGCCACTGCACCCAGCTAATTTTTGTACTTTTAGTAGAGACAGGGTTTCATCATGTTGCCCAGGCTGGTCTTGAACTCCTGACCTCAGGTGATCTACCCGCATTCGGCCTCCCAAAGTTCTGGGATTACAGGCATGAGCCACCATACCCGGCAAGTTATTTAATACTCTACAGTTGAGGAATTGTATCCAAAGGAAAGGGCCCTTGGATTTTTATAAGGATGTCTGGTGAGCTCCAGCATGCAGGGCTCTTGGACTACGTGGAGTGTTATGGAGAGTAAGCTGCTAGAAGCTTTGTGATTGTTAGGATACAAAGGCAGCCTTGGAGTCATCTCCTGAATCTGCAGCTGCCTGGGGTTTTAGGACACTCACTGCAATTTTATGTCAAAGCGCTGATCTCAGGGTGCCTCGCTGTGACCTGGAGTATCTGTAGATCTAGAACTTTCCAGCAGTTCTGGGCTTCATTGATTTGTGACTCAACTAGAAATCTTGTGGTCACCCTTGACTCCTCTCCCTTTAGGTCCCTGAGGCCTCTGCCCCACCACCTCCTCTTGAGCCTTAACATTTTTTTTCTTTCTTTTTTTTTTTTTTTTTTTTTGAGACGGAGTCTCTCTGTCAACCAAGCTGGAGTGCAATGGCGCGATCTTGGCGCACTGCAACCTCTGCCTCGTGGGTTCAAGGGATTCTCCTGCCTCACCCTCCTGAGTAGCTGGGATTACAGGTGCCTGCCACCACACCTGGCTAATTTTTGTATATTTAGTAAAGACGGGGTTTCACCATGTTGGTCAGGCTGGTCTTGAAATCCTGACCTCGTGATCCGCCCACTTCGGCCTCCCAAAGTGCTGGGATTGCAGGTGTGAGCCACCGCGCCCGGCCGAGCCTCACCATCTCTTACCTGGGCTACTGCTTTGCCCTTAATGGATCCCTTGGCCCCCAGTTTCTCCTCTGTCTGGTCCAGCCACAGAATGACCTTCCTAAACAAAGATCTCGTCTTCCTCACTGCTTACATGCAAAAGCCTGGGCTCCGTAGCCTCCCCTTCAGGGTCTTTCATGCCCCTGGAGTTTTGTTGGCAAGTCTCCCCAAAATGTTGTCTTCCCTTGCCTGCCAGGGAAGCAATATCAAAGGAGATGTGCCAGAAGTTTCCTCTGACATGCCTTTGGCCTCCTGGGCCTCGACTCCAGCCTGTACTCTAGGGCTGCTGTCACTAGGTCCTGGTGGCCCTTTCCTCGGCAGCGGGGTACCCAGCGAGGTGCTTGGGTCTCACTTCTCTTTCCACCCCCAAGGTCTAGCCCAGTGGGCACTCCAGAAATCCGAGTTGTTTGAATGGATTGAATTGTAACGACTTGTGGGTTCTTCATATCACAATTTGGTTGTGATCCATCCAGTACTTTTGCCTTCATCCTATATTACTCATAGGAGAAGCTCGTATTCTGTATTATAAGTTCTCCTTTTTTTTTTTTCCTCTCATCTATAACAATGCAAGCAGAAAGGTTCGTGTTTCGGTAACAAGTCCAATGGGATTTCTGTATATGGGGTTTTTGCACACATGCTTTTGCCAACCCAGGAAATTAAGGTGTGCCGCATGAAGTCAGTCAGTTCATTATTGGAACTTTGCCTAAAATGAAGAAACCCATCTAGTGGTGCAATTTGACCTAAGTGTTTTACTCCAACATTCAGCTTCATCTTGGGTGACACATCTCAGGAGCAGTTTGCACTGTTGATCTCGGGAGCACTTTGCTATTGCTTCAGAGAGATCTCTGTCCCTCTTAGAGACACTCCCTATTGTAGGAGGTTTTGAAAGAGGCATTCTTTTTCCTCCTCATGTGCTTTTCCCCTTCTGAAAGTTGATCCTTTAATCCCGAACAAGTTTATAACCTGTGTCTAACTGGTTTTTGTGTAAATACAGTAAAAGAAATAGTTTTCGTATTTGCTTTGGGATCATTGGTCTGCCCATGTCGCAGCCCTAGGTATATTCATTTCAGTCCATATTTTTCGGGGACTTTCCCTGTGCAGAGCTCCGGGTTGGATCCTGTGGGATGCAAAAGCCTATAGCGTATTCCCTGTCCTTGGCAATCTCTTTCCCAGAGTGATTTGGACAGGGACATAATGGAGCTATTTTACCAGTCAGAGTGGAAGGGATGAACAATAATAACATGCCGTCTATTATCACTGTGTGCCAGGCTTAATGTCAAGCTCTTTACCTCTATAATATATCATTTAATTATTTTTATTTTTTGAGACAATCTTGCCCTGTCACCCAGGTTGGAGTGCACTGGCCACGACCATGGTTCACTGTAGCCTCAAACTCCTGGGCTCAAAGCAATCCTCCTTCCTCAGCCTCCCAAGTAGCTGAGACTATAGGCACTCACTACTATGCCCAGCTAATTAAAAAAAAAAAAAAAATTGTAGAGGCAGGGGTCTCACTATGTTGCTTAAGCTGGTCTTGAGCTCCTGGCCTCAAGGTATCCTCCCATTAAGGCCCCTCAAATAACTGGGATTACAGGTGTGAGCCACCACGCCCGGACTCTAATTATTACAGTAGCCCCCAAGAAATATTAGTGCAATTGTCTTCATTCTGCTGAGGAAAAAACTGAGGGTTAGAAATGCTTGCCCAAGCTTGGGCACATACCATGAAGTCAGGGGAGAGCTGGATTTGAACCCAGGTCTAGTTGACTTTGGTGCCCGTATTCATAACCACTGCTTGAGCCAGTGCAGCCCAAACTTGAATAGGAATCACCTGCAGTCTTGTTACTGCAGCGTCTGATTCAGTAGGTCTGCACTGGACTTAGAGGCAACAAACAGGATCCAGCTGATGCTGATTCCTCTGTCTGAGGACCTGCTTTGAGCTGCCTTAGGTTAAATCTTTGCCACATGCCTGAGACGGAAGCAACCAGCTGGGGTGTGGGACTCGAAGGGGGCTTCCGAGGAGGAGAAGGAGTCTTTCAAGGCTCCTCCGTTCCTCTGGGCTTTTCATGCCACCCCTTCCCGCTCTCTACCTACAAGGTTCTCTCCCGTTTGTCTTATTTTCCACTCTGCTCTTCTCCTGGCTTCTCCTCGTGTTGAAAACATCCTCAAGTTTCATCCATTCTAAATAAAGTTCCCCTTGACCTCAAGTGATCACTTCTTTCTTTCCTGCCCACTCACTCCTCAGCACTAATCAGGAGCTCAGCCCTCTCCTCTTGGAGACCTTTCAAGACCTCCTGGTTACTTTGATGTGCCTGCAGCCTCCCTGGGATGGAGCCTCTCTCCGTGAGAATCCCATCTCAGGTCTAGTGAGGGTGATGGGACTCTGACCTCCATACTCAGCGTCCACAGCCTGCTGTGATCTTGACGTCTTCTGGTAGCCTTATTTTTAAAATCATTTTCTGTCTCTTTACTTGCTCAGCTTTCCTTCTTAAGGTCCATTTAAGATTTAAAAAAAAAAAAAAAAAATCCTGGTGTTCCTCTTTATAAGGTGAATTGTTTAACCTGTCCTTTTCAGGTGGAATGCATTCATTTGGCTTTTAGAGCTGATTTTCTGTTTGTAATTAGACGTTAACTCCCAATTAGCTGTGTGAGAATTTGTATCCTCTGTATCTGCTATTGATAGAAAAGAACAATTCGGTTCTGGGCGAAGAACCAAAGGGCTTTTTGTGAATAATGCACCTACGATTTGTGCATAGGTTCGTCAGAGGCCTCTCGTTTCTTTCTGGACTTTCAATTATGTTCTGAGCATGGAAAGTTGGCAAATAACTTAGGCTTGGATGGATAGATACAGTCATTGAACAGAAAAACCATATTGATATTTTTAGGTTTTTAAGATCTCACATACTTTAAATATTTCAAAATTTTGAGTAAATACTCTTTCATACATTCTGAAACATTTTATCTAATTTATCTCGTTTAGCCAAAAATTTAAGACATATACATTTTGCAATTGCACAGGTGTTACACACTTCAAAACAAACAAACCACTCCAGCCAAAACCCAAATGGGAGAGCAGTTGATTTTCAGTAGCTTAAAACATACGGAATTAAGAGGTAGGATATGAAAGCGAAAATGACATTTGAACATTTTAGTGGTTTTGGATATACATTTTCTTAGGAATTTTTTGTTTGAGTTAAGCTGATAGTTTAGTTTACTGTGTGCTACGTTGGTTACAAAATTCAGCTACATTTATTTATTTTGCAGTTAATTCAATTTTTTTGCAAATATTGCATCAGACATCTAAACCAGCTAATAACTCTATAGGTTTGAGCCAGGTTAGAAAAAAAGGCTTGGGTGTACCGTTAAGAAGCAGCTAGCTCTCCAAATTGTGCTGATTTTTAGTCTTAATTTCCCCCAGATGTTCATTTTAGCCACACACACATAACCATTTGGCTTTATGATTTCATACATTTTGTATTGAAAGTGCTGAATATTTTTAAATTCCGTGATTAGATAAAATTGGTAATTGTGCTTCAGAATAGGGTGACTAAGCTTCACGGTATGTACTTTACCCAACACAGGATTCTGCCATTTGAGATGGAATTTATGAATTTGGATTTGTATCAGGTCTTCACTCCAGAGGCGTCAAGGAACTTTCAGGCCGCCAACTATTTTTTTTTTTTTTTTTTTTTTTTTTTTTGAGACGGAGTCTGGCTCTGTCGCCCAGGCTGGAGTGCAGTGGCGCGATCTTGGCTCACTGCAAGCTCGGCCTCCCGGGTTCACGCCATTCTCCTGCCTCAGCCTCCCGAGTAGCTGGAACTACAGGCGCCCACCACCACGCCTGGCTAATTTTTTTTTTTTTTTTTGTACTTTAGTAGAGACGGGGTTTCACCGTGTTAGCCAGGATGGTCTCGATCTCCTGACCTTGTTATCCATCCGCCTCGGCCTCTGAAAGTGCCGGGATTACAGGCGCGAGCCACCGCGCCCAGCCTAATTCTTTATTTTGGGAAGTTTCTGACACCTCTTCAAATTAAGCTCTCATAGTTTCTTTTGTGTTCATTTAAGTATGTTTATTTTCTTTTCTCTAACCTGATTTATTCTTATCTTCTTTTGGACTTTTGCTTTTTCTCCTGATGTGAAACCCCAAAGTAGTCGCAGCAAACTCGCGCAGGGATTCCTGAGACCGTCAGAGTCTGCCTATTCACAGCAGGATGGGATGTGCTTGACTTTCGTTTCCCTTTAAGTTTATTGGCTCGCTGCCAGGTATTCATTTATTCTCAACAGTTATTTTCTGAGCACTTACTGTGTATCAGGGACCGGTATAGGTGTTGGGGAAAGAGCGGTGAGAAACAAAATTCCTGCCCTCGTAGGGTTTAAGTTCCAACAGAATGGTACTAAAGTACCCTGAGTGATTCTCTTAATCTTCAACCCTACATCTGTTGTTCAAGTGCTTAGGTTAATAACCAAATGTAAAGTACCTACTGTGGTTTCACATAGTTTTATGTGTGTCTGATGTAGGGACCATAACCGTGTGTGTGTGTGCCTTGAGAAAACTTAAGATCTACCTTCTTGGCATATTTTAAATATATAATACATTGTTAGCAACTGTAGTCACCATGCTATACCTTAGGTTTCCAGAACTTACTCATAACTACAAGCTTGCATCCTTTGACCAACATCGTTCCAATTTCTCCTACCTCCAGCCCCTGGTTACCACCTTTCCATTTTGTTTCCTTGAGTTCAGCTTTTATATCAAAACATCATGCTGCACACCTTGAGTATATACAATTTGCATTTGTCAATTATACCTCAAAGCTGAAAACAGACCCAAAGAAACCCAGTATGGTTCCTAACCAAAGGAGACACTTGTTAGGCTTTGTACTCTCCCACAGTTTACATTTTGTATCTTCTGAAATTCTCTCTTCCCCTAGAATTCATACTGATAAAACTTATATGCATTTAATAATATGTATTTGAGGCCGGGTGCGGTGGCTCACGCCTGTAAACCCAGCACTTTGGGAGGCCGAGGCGGGCGGATCACGAAGTCAGGAGATCGAGACCATCCTGGCTAACACGGCGAAATCCCGTCTCTACTAAAAATACAAAAAATTAGCCGGGCGTGGTGGTGGGCGCCTATAGTCCCAGCTACTCGGGAGGCTGAGGCAGGAGAATGGCGTGAACCCGGGAGGCGGAGTTTGCAGTGAGCCGAGATTGCACCACTGCACCCCAGCCTGGGCGACAGAGCGAGACTCGTCTCAAAAAAAAAAAAAAAAAAAAAAAAATACATATATATATATATATATTTTTTTGAGGCAAGTACAAGTCAAATACCCATCGCTCTCTATTTTTAAAATTCATGCTCTCTCTGCCATCATAAATACCTATAAAATATTGATTACCAAGGCAAAGGTTTATGTTGATATCAAGCAAGTGTTACAGAAATAAATCATTGGATCAACTTAACTTCTTTCTTACTTTCAGGCTTTGTCTTAGAACTTTATTAAACTTAGCAAAAGTTAAAAATAAAGGTAGTCTTTCCTGAAGACTTTGAGATGATTTTCGAAAGAGTTTAGTAACATTGGATGAACTACTGTGTGTCACTAATCGTGTCAAAGAATCTAACTTACAACTGAAACTTTGGAGTCTGTAATCTCTCTGTGTGTTTTTTTCTTTTTAAGACGATTCACCTGGTCGCTTTATCACTGGGTGAAGCTGATTGTACACAAGCTGGAACATTAGCTGCCTTCCTGCCTACCTTTTTGTTAGTACTATTTTTACGTTTAATTTTGCACAAGTTGAAAGAGATTGCTTGGTTCATGGGGCCTTAAACATTTTTAACATTTGTCCTTCACAAGATAATTATTTCATTAAAAGTAAATTACAATTTATTCAGTAGCTCTCCACATGAAAAATAATAATTGAATGGTAAATGGATGCCCTAAGATATGTGGAGAACAAATTACCGTGGTATTTTAATGGGGACGCTTTTCTAAGTTAATTTTTATGCATGTAGCATCTCCCTGGCTAACATGAGCATGGATGATAATTTCTACCATTAATGAGCTCAATTTTTTTTTTTTAATGAGACTTTGTTTTTACTTTTAAAAAACAATAACCTAAGGCAAGTGAAGTCAAATTGTTATTTCAGGGAAGTTGTGTTTCAAATGAGCACTGTAAATGATTTTGTTGAGCAGATGTTTTTTGTTTTGTTTTGTTTTGTTTTTGAGACGAAGTCTCACTCTGTTTCCCAGGCTGGAGTGTGCAGTGGTATGATCGATCTCAGCTCATGGCAACCTCTGCCTCCCGCATTCAAGTGATTCTCCTGCCTCAGCCTCCTGAGTAGCTGGGATTACAGGTGCGCGCCACCACACCTGGCTAATGTTTGTATTTTTAGTAGAGATGGGGTTTACCATGTTGGCCAGGCTGGTCTCGAACTCCTGACCTCAGGTGATCCACCCACCTCGGCCTCCCAAAGTGTTGGGATTACAGGTGTGAGCCACTGTGCCTGGCCAAGCAGATGGTTTTTAAACTGGGGTCCAAGAACAAGCTTTAGAATGTTAGAATATCTCCCCAAAACCATATGGAAAATGCTAGGGTTTTTTTTTTTTTTTTTTTTTTTTTTTTTGCTCATTTAATAAAGGAGAGCATCCATTGTTTTCATTACTTTTCTTAAAGGGGCTGTGACTCCCAAAAAGTGAAGAACAAATAAACGCATGTGAGGAAAAGTCACATTCTGATTAGTCATATGTTGCTTAACAACAGGAGTACCTGCTGAGAAATGTGTCCTTGGGAGATTGCGTCATTCTGCAACCATCATAGAGTGCATTTCCACAAACCTAAATGGTACAGCCCACCACATACTACAGTCGATGGTGTAGCCGTTGTAATCTTAAGGGACCACCATGGCAAATGACTGTTTCTTTTGTTGTTGTTGTTTTTCAGACAGAGTCTTGCTCTGTCGCCCAGGTTGGAGTGCAGTGACGCCATCTCGGCTCACTGCAACCTCGCCCTCCCAGGTTCATGCCATTCTCCTGCCTCAGCCTCCTGAGTAGCTGGGACTATAGGCACGTGCCACCATGCCTGGCTAATTTTTTTGTATTTTTAGTAGAGACGGGGTTTCACCGTGTTAGCCAGGATGGTCTCGATCTCCTGACCTTGTGATCCGACCGCCTCGGCCTCCTAAAGTGCTGGGATTACAGGCGTGAGCCACTGCGCCCGCCTGGTAAATGACTGTGTTTCCACAGAAATGAAGATCTTAGACATGCCTGGATGGCTCCAGATAACACCCAGCTGAGCCTTATGGCTTCTAAGGGGTCCCATCCTCCCACTGAAATGAGATCAGGACAACCCATGGGGCCTGACTGAGTACTGGCCAGCAGAACAGGACAATCTGTTGATGGATTTGTTCTCAAACTGGTACTGTTCTGTTGGGTAGCCCCTAGCCACTGAGAAATTAGACCTTAACCTTGACTTCATGTTAATTAGTCAGAATTGCAGTGGCCCCTTTTGTTGGACAGCACAGGACGAGAGGAAGTGGATTTGCACTTTGCATCTGCTGATAGGAATTGAAAAACTGCCTTGCATTGCCTATTGACCTATCCGTGTAATTTGTCATACCTGGATAGCAGAAGAAAAATCGAAAATACTGTGTTTTTCAAAAGAAATGGAAGCTTATTGTATTAGGGACAAATTTTCTGGGGATTCCTTATTTCTTTCACATAGACACACACCCAGTGCAAGTGTGCACACACACACCCTCTCACACACGCTGGATACAGTTTTGTAGGTTCTTTGTGTCCCGAAAACATAAAATGTTGATTTCCGCATTTTGAATTATGGATCTGAAGATCCATGCAGTGCAGTCTCAGCATCACAAATAACCCTCGAGTCGAATGCTCCAAGCTCACTTCACAAGGCAGCTCTCTTAGGGAGCGGTTTGCATGGAGGTGCTTTGAATTCCAGGACAGAGTGGTTTGGGGAACTAGGGGGATTGCAGTCTCTGTTGACAGTGTGTCCTTTGGCTGCTTGGTTGTTCTTTCCTAAAATTGTGTTTTGGTTTAAGGTCGTGGGGTTCTGTGAGAAATTAGTTTAAATTAGCGTTTTGTTTGTTTTTGCTTTTGACGTGTTTAAACGTACGGATAGAAACTAAAGTTGTCCTCTGGGAACCAGGGCTGTGATGTGCATTAGACCTTTCAGTGTTGATGGCCTGTGTGAGATCTTGTGATTACCCAGCGAACCGTGCCAAAGGCTCATCATTTATTCATTCCTTCCGATGATTTTGGAGTACCTGCTGTGGCTGCTAAGGATATCATGCATTTACCTCCCAAATGTCTGCAACTCATAAACATCTGATGGTTTAGAATGTGTGTGGAGTTGAGCAGGATGATCATAAGAACAGACGGTGCGCTTGTCACCTGTACAAGCCACGTAGATTCCCAGGGAGTTTTCTCACCTGAAAAATAAGAGATTAACCTTCAGTGTTTCCAAGGTTCTTTGCTGCTCCCAAGCCTCTGATGTTTGTGTGTGTCTCTGTGTATGTGTGCTTGTGCGTGTTTATGTATGCATATTTGTGTGTGTGATTGTGTATGTGTGTTTGTGTGTGTGTGCATGTGCGCATGTATTTAGATTTTCCTCATAAACCCTTATTATTAAAATGAGCCCACAACAGAAGAGGATGAGAACTCTTGGGATATGTAGGAAATGCGGGGCCGGAGGGTGTCTTAGGATCAAAAAGGGGCCAGACCCCCAGTTTGTGGACCTCCTCCTGCCGTGGGCCCACAGCCCATGTGGTTTTGTGAGGTCGCTTGAAAACCTGGTGAACCTGGAATGTGATTTTTAAACATGCTTGTACTTTGTGGAAAGAGGCTGTTATTTTTTGTTAGAGGGATCTGGTCATCTCTTCTGCTCTGTTATCTTTGTTTATGCTCTCATGAGAGTCATGGTTCCCTCTGCATCTTGGGCTCGGCCTGCTGTGGGGTAACACCTGTTTCCCAAGCACGGTGAGCCCCCTCACTCTGCCTTCACATCTGTGTTCTCCTCCATCTGCTCTGCAATGTCCTCCCTGCCAGCACACCAAGCTCTCCAGCCTCAGGGAACTTGCTTCCTTGGTTGGGAAATTCGCCTTGGGATTAAGCGTTCCTGACTTCACCCTCTCGCAGCAGTTTCCTAGCTCAGAGCAGGCTCACAGAATGTGCCAGTGTCATTGGGTACAGAATACCATAGGCAAGTGAGATCATTCTCCATTGCATTTCTTTTTAACTACAGTTCGAGTGATTTTTCAGAAGTGCAACAAGATTTACCTGATTCTTATATGGAGGTAGTGATGTATTATTAAATACACAGAATACAAAGGCAAGGATTGGTGGGGCATGCACCTGTAATCCCAGCACTTTGGGAGGCCAAGATGGGAGGATTGCTTGAGGCCAAGAGTTCAAGACCAGCCTGGGAAATATAGTGAGACCCCATCTCTACCCAAAAAAAATTTTTTTTAAGAATAAAAAATCAAATTTGAAAAGTTTATTTAAAAAGTCAGGGATAGGCTGGGCACGGTCGCTCACACCTGTAATCCCAGCACTTTGGGAGGCCGAGGTGGGTGCATCACAAGGTCAGGAGTTTGAGACCAGCCTTGCCAACGTGGTGAAGCCCCATCTCTACTAAAAATACAAAAAATAGCTGGGCGTGGTCGTGGGCGCCTGTAATCCCAGCTACTCAGGAGGCTGAGGCAGGAGGATCGTTTGAACCCAGGAGGCGGAGGTTGTAGTGAGCTGAGATCGTGCCATTGCATTCCAGCCTGGGCGAGACTCTGTCTCAAGAAAATAAAAATAAAAACAAAAGGCAGGGATAATACCTCACTTCCCCTGCTTAACCCTAGCATCAAGAGTAGATGAACACACAAGTTGAATTGGATGAGGTGACTGTATATCAAAAACAATTCAGCTCAGCTGTTGCACTGAATGAATGTTTTTAAAATAACCGCACAGTTGACTATCCGAGTTGCCACGTGCCCTTATTTGGTTTGTCAGAGGGTGGGTGAATATTTAGGGACACTATAAGGAGAGTTCTCTCCTTTCTGTCCCACCTCTTTCCTTTTACTCTCTCTCCCCCTTTCCCTTCCTCTCTTTTCCTTTCTTCTCTTTCTTTTCCTTCCTTTTCCTTCTCTTTTCCTCTCCTCTTTCCTTTTCATCTCTTCCTATATTCTCTTTTCTCTTATTCTCTTTCTGTCTCTCCCTTTTCATCTTCAAGACATAACAACATGGCTATGGATATCTGTAAGTTCGACTGATTTTAACGTGTGCAATGATAATTTTTAAAACATGCATAGTATATACATAATATGTCTCCATTTACACAGTTCTGATGGCTTTCTTAATATTGCTAATTGCTAATACTAAAAAATCTTCTAAAAATTATTGTAACTTGAAACATGAATTCTGTTTTCTAGGCCTCATGATACCTTGTGGAAAGAGGCTGTTATTTCTTCTTGGAATTGGTCATTTTTTTCTTCTCCATTATCTTTGTTTATATATGGATCATACATGTATGTACGAGTAACAGCCAAAAAAATCTACATTTAAAAAAATGTAGTTTGCAGTCGTCTTTTTAAAAATGTAGTTTGTCATAATATTTTTTGAAATGTAGTTTGTAATGAGGCGAAAATGAGTACATGACAATCTAGTTTAATTTTAGTAGAGCAAAAGTTAAAATCAAACCTCAGCTTCTGCTTCGGTGTTTGTTAACTCAAATTTAAAATTAGACATGTGGTCATTATTTGGCAGTTCTGGCTTTCTCAGGGAAACCATATCATATTGTATGTGTGTGTGCTGGCCTTTAAAAATAGATATTGCCACGAAGCTCATCATCTATATTCATGGCCGACCCCTGGAAGTGGTGGGCTTTGGAAAGCAGGGCTGTGAGTTTGACTCTTACATTTCCAGGGATCTCTCCATTCCAGCTTTGGTTCCCGTCAGTCCATCTGTGGTCAAAGCTCTTTTGTTTTCAAAACTAACTGCTGAAGAGTAAACACTCTTGACCCCGACCGTAAATATTTGTCATACGTCTGGTTAGTTTTAGTTTTAACTGAACAAAATCATTTTGGCAGAAGAGTCATTAAAGTTTGCACAAAATCCTGACCTTCACATCCCTGGTTTTCCTCATGCAGGCATCCACAGCGAGTCACAATCCATTTGAAAACATTTCTTCTCTGGGACTGAAAATCTCCTAAAACGTGTATTCTTCAGCAAACAAAGTATCTGGTAGAATGTAAATGTGGATGACCGGGGGAATGCAATTTTTTTTTTTTTTTTTGCGCTTAATGATTTCTGTCAGTCCTCTAAGAAATTCAAAGAATTTTCACGGCTTCCAGTTTAAATTCTGTCGCCTCTGGCCGTGGCCATGGTTTGTCCTGTGTTTGAATATCTTTCCATTCAGGGGTTTGATTGTTACTGGGCTACTTGAGACAAAGCTACCTGGATCTTGAGTTGCCACTTTTAGCCCCAAATCCCCTTCCTACCTGCGTATGGGGCAGTGGAGCACGTGGTGGCCACAGTGGAGCACTTGGTGGCCACACTGGCTCTGTGTTAAGATGTTTGCTGACAATTAGCTGTCTACATTGGCCTATTCCTGTAGTCCCAGCTACCCAGGAGGCTGAGGGGGCGGGAATTCCTGGAGTCCAGGAGTTGGAGGCTACCGTGAGCCATGATGGCTCAACCTGTCTACGATGGCAACACCCTGCCTCAAAAAAAAAAAAAAAAAAAAAAAAAATCTGCTGAAAGAACTTATTTGTAACCAGGAAGGGAAGGAGTAGTCCAGGGTTTGGGGCAGAGCCTATTGCCTCTGAACAGACCCAGTAATTCTCTGGGGACTGCTTGTACCCTTGTATCTGGATAGTCGTCACACATGACTCAAAAGAAGGCATTTGGGCTTTGAAGATGGTCAAGAGCGTCCAGGCTAGGCCAGGCATGGTGGGTCTGTGTGAGAAGGAGAGCTTAGGAAGGCGGGGGTCTGAACATGCTTTGACTTTTGCTTTGTGCAACCAGTAATCCAGAAGAATCCTGCCTGAAGCCCCAGAGGCTGTGCCTCTTCTTTTCAGCAGGGTGGCGTATTGTCAGGGAGCTGCAAACAGCCTGTTGTAGTCAGAAAAGATGGTGTTTTCCTTTCCACAGCTTTATGGACATAAAATAAAACTTGAATTGGACAAACAATACAATAAATCCTCCTTTCCCAAAAATTACGAGTTGAGGTCATGGTTCCTAATCGGAACTGTGTGCAGCTGTTGGATTTTTGGCGCTTTCTAGAGCTTTCACTAAAATCAAATGCATTTAAATACCCTGCCTCCTCAAGAGGACGGGATTAGGCCGCCTTCCCAGGAGAACAGTGCTCTCCTGCCTGTGTCAGCGAGCTCCTTACACAGTGGTCTCCTGCCTGTGTCAGCGAGCTCCTTACAACAGTCTCTGTGCACGCCGCTGCACAGCAGTGCTCGCACCATCACTTTATCATGGATTGGAGGCTGCAGGATGTTTTCATGTGGCCCAGGATAATGTAATGATGGCTGGTACCTTAGGACTTGAAAACCTCTTAATGTCTTGGCCAGACTGTGGACTATTCTTTTAGGCGTCTGTCTTTTAAATCAGATATCTCCATTTGCTGTCAAATTTGGCCTGCATTGGCCAGCTTTCTTATTTCTATTGTTCCATAGAGAGCCACACTGAAACTGATTTGAGAAAAGTGTAATCTCTATTGAAAATTCGGAGTCCACCAGCAACAAGTAGACTGTATATTTTGGAGGGTCCTCTGAAGGCTCACAGTCACTGTCCCCTCATAACGATCCTTCCAAGGAATCTCCAAAAAGTAGTTTACATCTATATCCTTGATGGATATTTTCTTGTTAAGTAGACAGAATTTCTTTTTGTTTTCTTTCTTTCTTTTTTTTCCTTCCTTCCTTCCTTCCTTCCTTCCTTTCTTTCGTACGTTCTTTCTTTTTTAGTTTAGTTTTCCTCTTGTTGCCCAGGCTGGAATGCAATGGCATGATCTCAGCTCACCACAACCTCTGCCTCCCAGGTTCAAGCGATTCTCCTGCCTCAGCCTCCCAAGTAGCTGGGACTACAGGCACGCACCATCACACCTGGCTAATTTCTTGTATTTTTAGTAGAGACAGGGTTTCACTGTGTTAGCCAGGATGGTCTATCTCCTGGCTTCATGATCCACCCACCTCAGCCTCCCAAAGTGCTGAGATTACAGGTGTTAGCCACCGCACCCAGCCGACAGAATTTCTTAATGTGAATGTGCTTTTTCTCTAATTGACTTGGGTTTAAATAGCCAGACAGCATCATAAAGAACATTATGCACACACCTGTTGCAGTGCACACAGGTATACACCTGTTGAGGACCTGGAATATTCTAGAAGTGGAGGCGTGGCTTTTCTGTGGGCCTGGTCCCAGGCAGAGGAAAAACATTGCTTGGGTCTTCTCTGGCTCTATTCTTTACTCTGTTGTTTTAGGATCAGGCAAAAGAATTGACTACTGAAATTTAAAGTAAAACTTACTGCTTTCAAGAGAAATACATTAGAAATACAAGTGCCATGCTCTTGTCAGAGAAGAAAAAACTCTTTCTTTACCCTCTCTTGTGCAGTGACCAGGGGCCTGCAGATGTAACTGACAAAAGTCAGGTTCACAGCAGAAAAGAATACAAATGTTATTAATAATTTATATGCATGGGAGTTCGCAGGAAAGAAGTAACACTCAAAGAAGAGATCAGACTCGGGAGCTTATATACCCTTCTTCATAAAAGAAAGGAGCTTTGGGCTTCAAGGGATGATCAATTGTGGGGAAGCAACTGGGAAATACATGGGGAAACTAGGGGAAGATAAGGGTTATTTTAGTGAGATTTGTTTGTACAGACTTATCTCCAACTCAGTGTTAAGAGCTGTACTTCAGCCAGGTGCGGTGTCTCATGCCTGTAATCCCAGCACTTTGGGAGGCTGAGGTGGGTGGATCACCTGAGGTTAGGAGCTCAAGACCAGCCTGGCCAACATGGTGAAACCCTGTCTCTACTAAAAATATAAAAATTAGCCATGCATCATGGCGCGGGCCTTGGGATAGTCCAGCTATCCAGGAGGCTGAGGCAGGAGAACTACTTGAACCTGGGAGGCAGCGGTTGAAATGAGCAGAGATCACGCCACTGCACTCCAGCCTAGGTGTGACAGAGTGAGACTCCATCTCAAACAAAATAAAAAAGAGTTACACTTCCCCTTCCTGGTACAGGAGTGGGAGACACCTGAACAAAGGGAAGTGTATGCCCTGCTTTTAGGCAGAAAAGGTGGGGGCAGAGATCCTCAGTTGCCTTCAACTCAGAATAATCCTTATGCCAGAGTGGCATATTTTGAGATAGTGTATTCCAGACCCTGCTTCATGCTTTACATAAAAAATGTCAGTGCAGTACAATAAATTCTAATATCAGATTACTGTTTTCAGTGTGACATTTTGTTTATTGGAATCTGTCTTGTATGTCAGTTTATTGTATATTTTATTTGATTTTGGACTAACTTGCATGTATTTTATATATATCATAATTGCCTGAACTTCAGTGTTATAGAACGAGTTTACATGTTTTTGTTTTAAAAATGGAAATACAGGCTGGGTGTGATGGCTCACGCCTATAATCCTAACACTTTGGGAGGCCAAAGTGGTCATATTGTCTGAGCGCAGGAGTTCAAGACCAGCCTGTGCAACATGGTAAAACCCTGCCTCTACTAAAATACAAAAATTAGCTGGGCAAGGTGGCGCACACCTGTAGTCCCAGCTACTTGGGAGACTGAGGCATGAGAATTGCTTGAACCCAGGAGGAAAATAAAAAGGAAATGCAATTTCTCAAATAGTAAAGGTTTAATAAGCCACCCACCTATGTGCTGAAATAACCTTGAATTGATAAAGATTTAAACAAAAACTAAATGTGGTCATCTTTAGAAGCATATTATTTAGATATGGGGTATCATGTCATGTCATTGCAAATCGTGTAGGAAAAGCATCACCTTCTGTTTAAATTTGCTTGGCTGAAATGAATGTAAGGAAGTCAGTGTGGGAGTTTATGGCAAACTCTGAATTATTCTGAAAATAGGATATTTCAAAGAGGCAGATATCTCTAAATAAATCTAAACAGGATTTGGAAAACATTTTTGTACTTAAATTTGATATTATGCCTGATATTTAGGACTTCTAACCGTTACTGCCCAATGCTTGGTACATAGCAGATGCTCAATAAATATTTGTGAAATGAAGAAATTAATGAATGGAACACACATATTTGAATGAGCAGAAAGACTGAAAGTACACAGAGCTGAAAGCCTGTTTGATTTCTTCATCTGTCAAGCTCCCTAGTGAAAATTTACTTTGTGACAGTTCTGATTCATTCAAATCTTCTCCAGAAGGAAAGTAATTAAGTGTTTTTGTTTTAGACAGTTCCATTTTTATACTGCAGGTGACAAGTGAGGAATAACCAGCTTTAACTTTTAACACAATGAGTAATTAAACACAGAAGGTACTGCCAACAAAATTGAAATCAAATCTGTCATTTGATCCAGTGCTGTGTTGCATTTGCTTTGTGAATTGGTGGGGAAAATATGCTAAATAGTAATACACCATTGAATGTTAAGAAACAGCTGGGAGAATTAGGATAACTTTAAAGGGCTAAGAAGCAAGGTGGCAAACATCTAGAAAAGTCTTTAATTAAAGCTAAAGCAAATGAAATAAGATCAATCCTTCGATTGTTATATGATAGGTTTTTAAAAGATAGCAGTTGTTTGCTGTGTTTCTTAAATAGATGCTGTCATCTACCTTAAAAGCTTTGCTAACCTGGAGGCTGACTGCGGGCCTTCTCTGTGGCCACTAAAGCTACTAGTGTTGGTTCAAATTCCAGCACTTTTTGTTATGACTTGTATTAGCATGAGGGGGTAACTTAACTTCTGCCTCAATTACCTCATCTGTAAAATGGGAATGATAATAGTACATAGCATATAGAGTTGTTATGAGGATCAAATGGATTTATGCCTGTAGAACACCAAAAGTGCCACTTGCAACATGGGCATGTTTATTGAATGATGATGATTAATCCTCATTAGGACCCAGCTGATTTGTAGATTTTGTTTTAGCCATAAGCTGCAAGGATTTTTTTTTTATACTTTAAGTTCTGGGATACATGAGCAGAACATGCAGGTTTGTTACATAGGTATACATGTGCCATGGTAGTTTGCTGCACCCATCAACCCATCGTCTACATTAGGTATTTCTCCTAATGCTATCCCTCCCCTATCCCCCGACCCTCCGACAGGCCCCAGTATGTGATCTTCCCCTCCCTGTGTCCATGTGTTCTCATTGTTCAACTCCCACTTAGGAGTGAGAACATGTGGTGTTTGGTTTTCTGCTCCTGTGTTAGTTTGCTGAGAATGATGGTTTCCAACTTCATCCATGTCCCTGCAAAGGACATGAACTCATCGTTTTTTAGGGCTGCATAGTATTCTATGGTGTGTATGTGCCACGTTTTCTTTATCCAGTCAATCATTGATGGGCATTTGGATTGGTTCCAAGTCTTTGCTATTGTGAACAGTGCTGCAATAAACATATGTGTGCATGTGTCTTTATAGTAGAATGATTTATAATCCTTTACATATGTATCCAGTAATGGGATTGCTGGGTCAAATGGTGTTTCTGGTTCTAGATCATGCTGCAAGGATTTTTTTTAACTAAAATGTTATTGTAATTCTTTTTGTAACTTTGGTGTTAAAAGTAAATGATTTGAGCCTATGATTTCCATGAAATATAGGGAAATGATTTAATATCCTTTAATTTAAAAAAAAATGGCTTTAAAAGGTTCTGTCATGGTATCATTAGTGATAATAGAAAGCTCCTGTTCCTAGTGCCTTAGTGGCCATTCCAGAGCCAGTTTCCTGAGGAGGCTGAGCTCAGTGCCTAAGACTTAGCCATGATTCTGCAGCTGATTCACGGAGGAAACCTTGACCACAGTGGTCTCATACATTCCATAAGGGGAAAGGAAAACTTTCCTACTGATGAGTTGGCTGGGTTTTTGGAATTCATATGTAAGGTGATTGTCTGGATTTTAGTACCCTTAGGTCAATCCTTCAAAAAATACATAAAAGAAGAGAATATTCTAATGGCTATAATGTCCAATTATAGGTGAGTATCTGCATATTTATTCATCCAGGGAAAATTCTGGATTGACTGAAATAAAATATTTCAACTACAGCCACATCACCATGGGTTTGGAACAGATCATCATTCATCAAGGTTATTGTTTTCCAAACTGGATGATCATTAGAACTGCTTGATAAATGGCCAGGCCCCACACCTGTAATCCCAGCACTTTCAGAGGCCTATGCAGGAGGATCACTTGAGCCCAGCAGTTCAAGACAAGCCCTGGCAACATAGTGAGACCTCCATCTTTACAAAAAAAAATTTTTTTAAGTAGCTGGACATGGTAATATGCACTTGTAATCCCAGCACTTTGCAAGGCTGAGGCAGAAGCATTGCTTGAGCCCAGGAATTCAAGGTTGTAGTGAGCCTTGATTGCGCCACTGCACTCCAGCCTGAGCAACAGAGCAACACCCCACTCTAAATAAATAAATAAAATACTTGATAAACCTCTTGAAAAATGTGGCTTTCTGCTCCCCACCCAGACCTATTTACTCAAAACCAGAGGGTAGGGATTATCAACCTCTCCGCTGTACCGGAGCATCACTCATTTGGCCCTCATCCCTCCTTCTTTTTTTTTTTTTTTTTTTTTTTTTTGAGATGGAGTCTCGCTCTGTTGCCAGCCTGGAGTGCAATCGCACGATCTCTGCTCACTGCAACCTCTGCCTCCCTGATTCAAGTAATTCCCCTGCTTCAGCCTCCCAAGTAGCTGGTACTAGTACTACAGGCACGTGCCACCACACCCAGCTAGTTTTTGTATTTTTAGTAGAGACCGGGTTTCACCATGTTGGCCAGGATGGACTCAATCCCTTGACCTTGTGATCTGCCCACCTCAGCCTCCCAAATTGCTGGGATCACAAGCGTGAACCACCATGCTCAGCCTCATACCTCCTTCTATAGCATCTTGGCCCGGTGGCCATCCAGCCATGAGCTTGGGTGAACCCACCAGCATGGGGCTTTGTGAACATTGTCCTAATTGTCCTGTACAGATTAGACATTTGTGACTAGGAAAAGCACACTTACTAAGGATCTACGTTTTTGAAAGTTTTTGAAATCTTTTTTCCTTTGCTATGTGTTTTTCTTTTCTTAACTGCATAACATAACTCTCTTAGAAAATCACATTTAAAATCCGAGAGAACTCATGATGTCCTCTTCTTGTGTTTTCTGGGTACAGAGCTCCAGAGCTGTTTCTTTGAAATACTAGTTATCCGTTGAACTTAAGCATATTTGGCAGAGCACCCTGGGAGGACAGCACTGCCCCCAAACTCTGAGTCTCACAAGGAGGGAGATCATTTATGAGCGTGCAAGTGATGCCCCTATAATTCCATCCAGCCCACCAAAGAGCTCACTTCCGACTCCATCCCTGATATCATGGATGATGTAAAGAATGGTCAGTCATTCCACTGCCTGATGGTGCAATGGTCAGTCATTCCGCTGCCAATACACAAGAAGCTAGAAAGGAGATAAACAGAGAGCAGGGAACTCTAAAATATTTTCCCTGAGAATCACTGGAACAAGGGGTCTTATTACTTCTCTGTTGGCTGTTGAGGATCTATAGTCAGTTGTAACTGTCCGTGCTCCTCCTGTTCCCTGGGACTCCTGCTCCAATGACCTCACCACCTGGCTGGCACATGCTACCCTGGGGTGGAAGCACATTCTCTTATGACTTGCAATGGGAAAAAGGACTAAGGATTGATTTTTTTTTTTCCTGAGATAGCTGAGGAGGTGAGTCCTGCCAACATCTGAGCTACCCCCTAGGGCAGGCAGAATATTTCTGGAGAAAAACGAGCCAACATATTGCAAACAGATTCCACGGCATTCCAAACCCCACCCTCCCACTGGGCCACTTGGTATCTCCTGGAGCGTAAAGTCCATGGAATGAGAGATTCTCCCGCTGGTTCTGGTGTGGCCCCGTTTTCTAATAATACCCATCTGTAGTCTTAAGCCTTTAAGCTGTCCCAAGGGTAGGGGGTCTCAGGGAATCAGTTGGCTCCAGTCACCTCAAAGGATTCACTCTGAGTTCTGACTGGTTGAGATCAGAAGTTCTTGTAAGTAGCAGCTTTGTCTCTGAGATGCTCCTTTGCCTCATCTGCACGATTCTGCAGAGCTGGGGTCCTACCTGCGTTTTAACCACATCTGACAATAATTACCCTTACCTTTTGCTACCCCTTGAATTCAGACTTCTTTACCTTTGGCATTGGTTTGCTCCTGATTCCTCTCCAAAATATTCTAGAATGCTAAAAAATGTCAAGTGATTTTTATCTTACACAAGGGCTGGTGTTTGAACTGTCATATGTTATAGGGACACGCCTGTCGGAGCTAAAATGAGACTTATTACATGTCGTCCTGCTTGGCAGCAGTGGGGGATGAGTAACCACTTGACACATTCCTGCATTACCCCCACCTCGGTTCCTATTCGAGACAGGAACAGTACCCCCACCGCGGTTCCTATTCGAGACAGGAACAGTACCCCCACCGCGGTTCCTATTCGAGACAAGAGCAGTGGCCATACCAGCATCCAGTCCTTATGTTTAAAACAGATCAAGCCTCTACAAAGAGGGAGTTTTAAGTGCTTTTAGACATTTTTTGAAAGTGTGAAGGAGCAGTGTACTGAAGATAGTGAATAAGCTTCCTTCTCACTAAACAAGAGTAAACCAAGAATTGCATTCAGAGGGATATAGGCAAGGCACGAGTAGATGGCGGAAGTGTAGATCATGCTCCAACGAGGATACTTGACTGAGGGAGGAGGGGGCGACATTCCTCTCAGGCACTTAGTGAGCTGGGTATGAGTGTTACTTATTGGTATCCAAAAAGGCAACTAGAAATCAAGGTGATTCAGGTGGAAAAAGCAGAAGATTGTCCATGGTAATTATGAAGTAGCTGATGTCTCTGGGCACAAAAGTGAGCTGAACACGGTTACGGGCCAGTGTGCTTTGGGTAGCAGAGAATCTCCTTCAGCAGCTCAGAAGTGCAGGAGCGAGACTGCACCGAAAGAATCACAAGTGATGCACTGCACAGGAGTTATGGGAGGTGCAGAGCCAGGGGCTGAGGGAGTCTGGGAAGGTTTCATAGGCACAGAGGGTGGGTGGGATTTTCATTCATGAAAAGATGGAGGTTGGTGGGCAGGAGGAAAGGACACATGAAGGTAGAATGGGCCGGGTGCGGTGGCTCACGCCTGTAATCCCAACACTTTGTGAGGCTGAGGCGGGAGGATCATTTGAGGCCAAGAGTTTGAGATCAGCCTGGGCAACATGGTGAAACCTCGTCTCTACTAAAAATATAAAAGTGAGCCAGGCATAGTGAAGCATGCCTGGAGAATTGTTTAAACCCAGGAAGTGGAGGTTGCAGTGAGCTGAGGATCATGCCACTGCACTCCAGCCTGGATGACAGAGCGAGACCCTGTCTTGAAAAAAAAGAAAATGCAGAATGAATGGAGCTT
Organism: Theropithecus gelada; assembly: GCF_003255815.1. Lineage (NCBI taxonomy): Eukaryota > Metazoa > Chordata > Mammalia > Primates > Cercopithecidae > Theropithecus > Theropithecus gelada. The sequence continues at coordinate 20,234,927 of NC_037677.1, forward strand.
GTTTGGGCAGGGGAGAGTCTTGAATGACAAGACAAGTGGTATGTGTTTATGGACAATGGCAAACCTTGGGATTGTGGGAAAAAACAGATGCTCTGGCCCTATGGAGGATGGAGAGGAGGAGGAGACACCACCAGAGGTAGTTCAGAGGCTACTGTGATTGTACAAGTCTCAAATTCTGCGATGATGGCAGTAAGAAGGAAAAGGAAGGGATGAGGGTGGGGCGTGAGGGAAGAATTGCCCAGGTTGAGGAATTGACTGGAGATAGAGATCTGCAAGAAGTCAGAGATACAAGTGGGACAAAGTACTCAGATTGGCAGGGAACCCGCCACAGTCTGGAAATGAGAACAGGGTGAGGGTTGCTCTGACTTCACCATGATGAGCCTGTCCAGTCCTTACTAGTCTCTCAGTGGGAGGGAGGTCACAGTGTCACAGGATCCTTAGGGTGTCACTTCACCAGCCAGAAACCTCTGTGACTGGTGGTGCCTTTGCTTGAGTTTTAGTCCAGGCACGCTGGCCGCTGCAGCAGGGTGGGAAGCTCCATGTGCCAGCTCCCTTTGAGGCTGCGGCTGGACCAGATGTACCACAAGTGACTTCCACTGTCGGCACCAGCATCTGGATGAGGGGAATGTGGTGGTGCCTGAAAGCTCGGAGACACCAAGAACTGCAGAGGCCCCAGATAGGTGTTACAGCATGTCATGGCTCAGCAAGCGCCAAGGGCTGGGCTTCCAGAAGAGCGGTAGCTCTTCCCTACTTCTTGTTACCTACAGTGTGATGAGTGGGGGGACATGTTTCAGCCCATTTGTGTTACAGCTCTTTCAGTCCCACCACCTTGCTCTGGCCGTGGCCCAGTCCCACTGCTGCTTCCCATCATGTGGGGTGGCCACTTGGCACCAGCAGAGGGTGGGAGGGCTGTAGTGTTACAGCAGCTCTAGCTCAGGGAATCCTGAGGTTTGGGCCCCCAGAAGGGTTGCCATCCTTTACTCCCATGGCACAGGAGCATGTCATCACCCACAGCTCAGCGAACTGGTCAGGAACATGTTACAGCTCCTTTCACTTCCGCCGTTCAGCAGGTCCTGAGTTCTTGCCCCATGTTCAGGAAGAATGAGGTTATGCAGACAACTGGAGGGTGAACAAGGCAGACAGGAGCTTAAATGAGTGACAGAACAGCTCTCAGGAGACCCAAAGTGGGTAGCTCCTTTCCACACATAGTCCAGACAAGTGTCTTAGGTTGACTGAGTCTGGGGTTTTTATGGGCTTAGAAGGGAGGAAGTGCATGCTGATTGGTCCATGGCTGGCCATAGGTGGGCCTGGAAAAAGCACCATCTGATTGGCCAAAAGGCACATCAATGAACTTCTCACTCCAGGTTGCGGACTCCACCTGGAACGGGCAGCTGAGCCCCCAGGCTTCAGGCCATCCCTGGCTTAAAAGTAGGGTTTCACCAGAGACCCACCCCTTCCTGCCTAGGAACCTGTCTGCCTCCCACTGCCATCAACGTGCCATCTATGGCACCCAGGCTGTCTGCACTGAGGGGCACCCACAGGCCCGTGCTCAGCTGCCATCAATGCCCCCAGCCTCCCTCCCATACTCATCACTGCCCAAAGTCCAGGGAGGGCTGAGGCAGCAGGGTGCTGGCTCTGCCACAACTTTGCTTCACACTGGTGTGGGCACCGGGAGAGAGGAGAGGCCAGGGAGTGGGAACAGGCACTTCTGCCTGCAGGAGTAGGAGGCTTCCCAGGCCCTGGAGAGTGCAGGGATGCCCAGGTCCAGAGCCATGGCTGGGCAGCTGCAACTGCCTGGGAGAACAAGCTCCCATCCTGCCAGCTCAGTAGGGCACAGGGCTCCTGCTAGGATCACCTGTTCCTAGCCCCTGGCAGCTCCACAGAGTGCACAGTCCCAGCCATGGCTTCCCTGCTGCAGCTGGCATCCTCACAGCAACCACCCCAGATGGGCCACTGCTGCCATCAACAGTTGGCAGGAAGGCAGGCTGAGCCTCGTGTCTCAACCAGAGGACTTTGCAGCAGAGGTAATTGCCAACCCCACTTTCACTGCCTTGACATCCCTCTCGCAGCAGAGAAGCTAATCCTGCCCAGCCTGGCCATGAGTGAGGGCACCTGAAGGGGTGAAGAGGCGGGGGTAATGTTGTGTAGGTGGGAGGGGCAGTAGAGAGTCCCGTACTCAAAGTGACTGCCAAATCCAGGGCTGTGCGTAGAATGATTGCTGGCAGCCTTTGATGAGCTTTGCTGTGAATCCAAAAGAATGATCGGATGGATGCCCGTCTTGCAGTGCATCTACATTAATCTCATAGCAAATTATTTGTCTCATGTTAGAGAAAGTTTAGCTTTCTTAGAAGCTTAATGGGAAAGAGCCTCCCAGCTCTTAGAGTTTGTTTTTTCACAACTCAGTTTACGTCTTCTTACTCCAGGTTCCCAGCTCCTTGAGCCTTACCTGTGAAGGGATTGGAGTCGGGATGGGAGGCCTTGAGCTGCCTTGACCTGCACCAGCTCTTACTCAGGGATGTGCCCTGCTTGTCACAGCGTGGGTGTGCTGGGCCTTGGAGCATCTTTCCAGGCAAAGAGTAAGATGTCGGCACTGTTGAAAGCTGTACCTCCAAACAGCAGCCCATTCACAGACTACAGAGGAAGAAAACACCACACTTGCTACAGTAACAACGCAATTCAGTACCAGGGAATAACTTAACATGAAACATGTCAAATCTATGTAAACAACTGGAAGATACTCCTAAAAAATACAAAAAAGAATGTGAAAAAAAAATGTTCTAAATTAGAGAAGTTTGAGGTTATAAATATATCAATTCTTCCCAAGTTAATTTAGTACATTTTACACATTCCCAGTAAAATACCAACCATTAAGAAAAAAGATAAACTAGACAAGTAGATTCCAAAGTTCACATGGATAAATAAGCAAGAGCTGCCAGTTATTGAACGCATTACACAGCCTCAGTAATTAAAATAATGTGGTACTGGCAAGTGAACAAACAAGACAGTAGAACATACTAGAAAGCCAGAAGTAGTCCCAGATATATATGAGAATACATAAATTTTGAAACCTGTCATTTAAAGTCAATGAAGAAAACTAGATTGCCCAATAAATGTAATGGCAACTGGGTAACCATATGGAAGAATAAATAAATCATGCCCAACACCAGGATAAATTTCTAATGGATCAAATATTTAAATAGTTAAATGTGTAGGCCGGGCATAGTGGCTCGTGCCTGTAATTTCAGCACTTTGGGAGGTCAAAGTGGACGGATCACCTGAGGTGAGAAGTTTGAGGCCAGCCTGGCCAACATGGCAAAGCCTCGTCTTTACTAAAAATACAAAAATTAGCCTGGTGTGGTGGCACGTGTAATCTCAGTGACTCGGGAGGCTGAGGCAGGAGAATTGCTTGAACACAGGAGGCAGAGGTTGCCATGAGCCGAGATCCCGCCACTGCACTCCAGCCTGGGCGACAGAACAAGACTCTGACTCAAATAAACAAATAAAAAAATAGCTAAATGTTTTCAAAAATGAAACCACAAATGCATTATTATTTGGACAAACCAACTGTAAAAATACATTTTTGAGGCAACTGGAGAAAACCAAATATAGATCAACTATTAGATGATACCAAATAATATTGTTAATTTTGTTACATATAATAGCATTATAGTTATACAAGGAAATATTCATAATTTTAAAATGCACATTGAAGTATATAGAGGTAAAATGACTTGATATCTTGGGTGTACTTCAGAATAATTTTGTTGAGAGAGAGCGTTAGAGAGAAGAGATAGAAGAAAGAAGTATGACAAAACCTTGATAGCGGTTGAATTTAGGTGGGGGTCTATGCCAGTTTATTATAGCATTGTCTCTACTTTGTACAGGCTTAAATTTTTTCAAAATCAAAAATATTGGCTGGTTGTAGTGGCCAATGTCTGTAATCCCAGCAACTGGGGAGGCTGAGGTAGGAGGACTGCTTGAGACCAGGAGTTTAAGACAAGCCTGGGGAACACAGCAAGACTCCATCTCTACAAAAAATTTTAAAAATAGGCCGGGAGCTGTGGCTCACGCCTGTAATCCCAGCACTTGGGGACCAAGGCAGGTGGATGACTTGAGTTCAGGAGTTCGAGACCAACCTGGCCAACATGACAGAAGCCCATTCTACTAAAAGTACAAAAATTACAGGTATGGTAGTGCATGCCTGTAATCCCAGCTACTCGGGAGGCTGAGGCAGAAGAATTGCTTGAACCCAGGAGGTGGAGGTTGCAGTGAGCTGAGATCGCACCACTGCACTCCAGCCTGGGCGACAGAGCAAGACTGCATCTCAAAATAAATAAAAATAAAAACTGGTAAGTACTAGAATGAAACAGGAGAATTTCTTCATAGCTGTGGATTTGGCAAACCTTTCCAACTGATTTAAAATTAAGAAACCATGAAAGAAAAGATTGATAAAAATTAACTCTCTACACAAACACATATATATATTTAGTCATATAAAATATATGTTATATAAATAACATATATATATTTGAATATATATATATATATTTTAAAACCACTTTTCCACTAAGGGGAAAAAACCTACCAAAGAGGAAAAAAACTAGGAGAACTATTTACCGCTCACAGCACAGACAAATGGCTAATATATTAGTATAGACATTTCTGGAAATCCTTTTACAAACTTAAAACTATCAAAATAGACAAAAGATCTGAACAGACAGCTCACAAAAAAGGGAAAAGGAATTTAAGGAGCCTAAAACATATGGAAAGATGCTCAACCTCATTCTTAGTAAGAGGAAAGAAATGTACCATATCTGGGAAACCTCAGAGCAGCAAAACTCTAGCAGCCGCTCTTGCAGTCCGCTGAGGCTGGGGGAAGACGGGACCCGTGGCTGATGGGAAAGTAAAGTCGTGCGATTTGACAGTTTTTGTCAGAATTCTTTCAAATACACTTAGATTCAAGGTGATATAGCTTTGTTTGAAAATAGCAAAAGAATAGAAACCTTAAGGCGTATCCATAGAGGACTGGCTAAGTAAATCATAGAACCTGCATACAGTAAAATACTATGCACCTGTAAGAAAATGAGGCCAATGCCTGTGTGCCTATATGGGAAGATCTCCAAAGCACATTGCTAAGTGTACTTTGCACATTTCTGCTTGTATGTGAAAGGGAAACGAACTATCTATTTGTATTTGCTTGGGTAAAGAAACTCCATAAGGACAAACAAGAAACAAATACAGTATTCCCTCTCTTATCCTGGGGGATGCATTTGAAGACCCTCAGTGGATTCCTGAAACCACAGATAGAACCTAATCCTATATATCCTGTTTTTTCCCATACTGTACACACATAAACCTATGATAAATATTTAATTTATAAATTAGGCCAGGTGCAGTGACTCGCGGCTGTAACCCCAGCATTTTGGGAGGCCTGGTTGGGAGGATCATTTAATCTCAGGGGTTCAAGACCAGCCTGGGCAGCATAGCAAGACCCTATCTTTACAAAAATTTTTTTAAAAGATTAGCTGGGCATGGTGACATGCACCTGTAGACCCAGCTACTTCATGTACCGGTGAGACCGGGAGATCGAGGCTGCAGTGAGGTGTGATTATGCCACTGCACTCCAGCCTGGGCAATAGAGCAGGACCCTATCAATCCATCAATGAGTAAGTAAGTAAGTAAATAAATAAATAAAGACACAATGAAAGATCAACAACATGGCCAGGCACAGTGGCTCACACCTGTAATCCCAACACTTTGGGAAGGCCGGGGTGGGCAGCTCACTTGAGTCCAGGAGTTTGAGACCAGCCTGGCCAACATGGCAAAACCCTGTCTCTTACTAAAATTAGCAAAAAAAAAAAAAAAAATAGCCAGACATGGTGGCACATCCCTGTAATCCCAGCTACTCAGGTGTCTGAGGCACGAGAATTGCTTGAACCCGGGAGGTAGAGGTTGCAGTGAGCCAAGACTGCACCACTGCACTCCAGCCTGAGTGACAGAGCAAAAATCTGTCTCAAAAAAAAAAAAAAAGGAACAATAATTAATAGCAAAATACAATTCTAGTAAGATACTGTAATAAAAGTTATGTGAATGTGGTGCCTCTCTTTCTCTCAAAATATCTTATTGTACTGCACCGCGGGTAACTGCAGCTTTGAAAAGGGAAGCCGTGGATACAGGGCGACTACTGTAACTGGCACCTCAGAAATGGGGAAGGGGACGGGAATATTTCACTGTGAACCTTCTGCTGCTTTTTGACGTTATTCAATCACATGAGTCAAAAAGTTGCAAATGTAAATTGGATTTTTAAAGACTGTACTGTGGGCTTATTCCTGGCTTTATGTATGGCATCTATTAGCAGCCTGATTTTATATGAATTGAATGCAATTCCAAAAATAACATTTAGGTCATTTGAAAACATATGCCTTAGGTGCCCATTAAATGCTCTTTTCAATATCTATTTTGTTCCGAATGTAGTCTGGCCGGCCCTGGGTGAGTAGTTCCATGAAGTAAGATACTGTGATCACTTTGAGAGGGGAGGGTCCCTTTGCTCATTCCTATATCATTTCATCACTTTCCTCATGATCCAGCCAGCTGCTCTATTAAATATGAATACCAAGTATGCTTCAAACCTACAGGTGAAGAAATCAGATGAACTGTCTGGCCGTAAATTATATCATGATCCTTGGGAGAGTCCCGTAGCCTGGAGCCAGAGCTCTTTCACTGTGGTTGAGACCAAATTTCAAGCATCTGCTGACTGAATGCTTTTCCATTTTTGCTTTAAAAGCTTCATATGAGTGCACACAGCATTTTATTTGCTTCACAGCATGCCCCACAGAACTCTTTCTTGGAAATACAGAGATTCCTATTTTTAGTCTTTCAGGAAACAAAATTACTAACTTCTCCCCCTGCTTCCCTTTTTCTTCTTTATAAAGAAGAAAGGGTTGGAAATCTTATTTGCATTTTCATTCTCTGTGATACGAGGATGACGGGGGAGGGCAGGCTTTGTGGGACTCTTTCACAGTGTTTCTCCCAGCTGGGACTAAATACCATGCCTGGCTACAGCCTCGTCCTGTTCTGCACTTGCTTTTATTTATTTACCTCCAAAGCAAAATACATCCAGCAAGGGGAAGGAGTGCTCGAGTTTCAGTTGTCAGGATGGTAAGAAGTCCTTCATTATCATCTTCCTGGGCATGAAAAGATTTCAAAACAACCGATATACCTCTCTCTTTCTTTCTTTTTTTGAGATGGAGTTTCTCGCTTGTTGCCCGGGCTGGAGTGCAATGGTGCGATCTCAGCTGACTGCAACTTCTGCCCCCCGGGTTCAAGCGATTCTCCTGCCTCAGCCTCCCAAGTAGCTGGGATTACAGGTGCCTGCCACCACACCTGGCTAATTTTTGTATTTTTAGTAGAGACAGGGTTTCACCATGTTGGCCAGCCTGGTCTCAAACTCCTGACCTCAGGTGATCCAACTGCCTCGGTTCCCCAAAGTGCTGGGATTACAGGTGTGAGCCACAGCACCTGGCCTCTCCATTTCTTTTTTGAAAAGATTATATTTAGTGTTTTTTCAGGCTTGACCATTTGCATCTTTAAACATTACATTGCAAAGCCACTTGAAAGCTGCAGTTTACAAATGTACATGATTGATAAGGCTATAGATTTTCATAGAAGGCCTGACTTCATAAGCATTTATACTCACGAATAAAAACATTTGCATTCTCTTTCTTCTCCCAAATCATTCTGGCAGTGAACACTTCACCTGCCTAGGCCTTTTATGGAAGAGTGTATGTAGTCCCTCTGAGCCTTTGGGGCCTGGGATCCAGGTTGTCCCACAGCAAGGAGGGGAAGGCGAGACAAGGCAGGTTAAGCAGGTACGGCATGTTGGAAGGTGTACCATGTGCGCTTAAAGATGAAGCCGGTGCACCTTCATGAACTGTGGTACACCTTTAAGAACTTGGTCCACCTTCATGAACACTTAAAGTACCAGGGGGCACTTCCTGAACCATCGTTAAGTTTCTTCTAAGTCGTTGCAAAATAATCAAAACTCGTTTGTCATGGACAGCATTTCTTTTGTAGCTGTTTAGAGTCACTAATAGCTCCATAAATTGTTAAAAGCAAAATATTGGCCGGGCGTGGTGGCTCAAGCCTGTAATCCCAGCACTTTGGGAGGCCGAGACGGGTGGATCACGAGGTCAGGAGATCGAGACCATCCTGGCTAACATGGTGAAACCCCGTCTCTACTAAAAATACAAAAAAATTAGCTGGGCGTGGTGGCGGGCACCTGTAGTCCCAGCTACACAGGAGGCTGAGGCAGGAGAATGGCGTGAACCCGGGAGGCGGAGCTTGCAGTGAGTGGAGATCGTGCCACTGCACTCCAGCCTGGGCAACAGAACGAGACTCCGTCTCAAAAAAAAAAAAAAAAAAAGCAAAAAATTGAAATATAACCTAATAATCCAGGGCCCCATGTTTTGAAAGAACACTGCCAGATCTTTCACATAGACCAAACACTGTGTCAACATTTAGCTCAATCGAATTGACTGTGATCCCAACAAGCAATGAACCGGTACAAAGATAAACACTTAGAAGAATAAAGGACTCAGCCATCAACAAAATGAATAATGAACAAGCGGACAAAAGTGCAGATAATAGGGAAGAGAAGAAAGAGAGAGGGAAAGAGGTAACCAGTGCTCAGCTGGAGATGATGCCACTGGGTAGCAGAATCAGAAGCTGGCATGGTGCGGTGTGCGCTATTACAAATGTGAATGTCATCAATCCTTAGAACAACCTCAAAGTCATTGTCATTAGAAGAGAGAATCATTAGCCTGAGTCACATAGCTGAAAAGCACCAGAGCTGGGCTTTGAACTCATGTCTGATGAGGCCAGTCTCTTAATCTCCAGGCTGTTCTTTGCATTTATGGTATGCCATCAGTCACCTTTTTTTCTCTGCATCAGAACTGAAAGCCACAGGTTCAATCCTGAAATGTGCCTCTGGCAAGAACCTCATTCTATATAGTAGTTGCAGTTTGTGCCTCAGGCTTAAACCTCTCCCAGAACTGGGGCCAAAAGTCTCTAGATGCTATGGTGAAAGAATATGGATAGTTCAGTTTAAACACATTTCTACTTTTAAAGAAATAATGCATTAATGCATTATTCTCCCTGATACGTAATGATTTAGAAGCATCTTGTTCATAGATACAGAGGAGCACATTTTAAGCTTTATAATTTTCAGCTTCAGCTCTGGAATTCGGTAAAACTGATGTGTACATTGGTTTTAGATTAAAACGTGGCATGTAGCATTTTGGAAAGCAAAGTGAATAAATAAAAATCCAGGGGGAAATTTTTTTTCAATACTTTTGCTCTAGGAACTTATTTATGCTGGTATTGTTAGCTGTTTTTCTTGGATGACTAACGTGTGTAATTGTAGTGACAGATTTCTGAGATAGGATGAAAACCACAACAAAATACAAACCTTTCAAGTCAGCACATAAGTTATGTATATTAATGACAGGGAGAAATGGAGCCAGGAAAAGTGGTTTTAAAGCCGCGCAGACACCAGGGAGTGTCCGTGTATGTGGTTTTATTAAATCTGACTTCTAGAAGTGAGTCGTTCACCACTGAGTGTGAGAAATAACCTGGAACATCATAATCATATGTATTGACCATAATTCAGATCAGATAAGTGGTCCCATAGCGTGGTCCCTTGAAGAGAGACGCCATTGTGGGGTTTTAGTTAGCACGGTCTTTTGGTCCTTCTCCTGGTTCACGGGATTGGTTTGGATGTGTTCTCCTCACAATTCTACTCCTTCGTTTTTGCATAGGGTCCTTTTGTGCCCCGATATTTCATGTTCTGGGACTAAGAAAATGTTAACTGCCTATTTTCTAATAACATGTGTATAAAATGCATCACCAAGTGACAAACTTTACTATGGAAATGATGCTGCTGTTTATAAAAGAAAATGATGGGTTCTTACAGTCCTGATTTTGTCACTGACAGCACCTTAGCCAACCTGTGCATTTCTCCATCTGACGTGGAGGTGCAACAGGCCTGGGCTGCATGCTGAATCACCTGGGGAGCTTTCAAAAAATTCCCATGCCTGGGTCCCGCCCAGAGATTCTGGTGCCATATGTCTGGGTGTGGTGAGGGTGTGGGAAGGTTAAGGCTCCTTAGGAGGGTCTAACAATGCTCAGCTCCAGTTGTCAATGACTAAACCAGAGGACTTCTAAAGCCTCCTCCCACCTGCCCCTTTGTGATTTCTAGTCTGTGTCCTACATAACTAATGGCCAAAATTCAGAGTAAAAATTTTTCGGTGATTCATGTAACGATCTCATCCAACGAGACATGGTGGCTCATCCTTGTAGCCCAAGCTATTGGGAGATTGAAGTGGGGAACCCGGTTGAGCCCAGGAGTTTGAGGCTGCAGTGAGTCATGACTGCACTGCTGTACTCCAGCCTGGGCAACAGAGTGAGACCCTGTCTCTTAAGAAAAAAAAAAAAGAATTTAAAAAGTCTCATCCAGCCCAAAGGATTAAATAGTAGAGTACCTCTTTTGCCACATGTAGTGGATTTTATCAGTTCTTTTGTGGGATGCATTTACCAGATTACCCCACTCCTACCTAACTCTTCCATTAGAATAGCAAACCCAACAGAAGAGGGCTGTCATTAGTAATCTCCTACTTAATAGACACCTGATGAGCATCTTCCACATTTGGTGTAAATTTGCATTCACCATGTGAGCCACCCACATCCTGTCTATCTGACCGCTGGGAAATTGGGTTTGTTACTTTTGCTTCTCCCTGGAGGGCTACACAAAGTTTTAAAACAGGCTGGGCACGGTGGCTCACGCCTGTAATCGCAGCACTTGGGGAGGCCAAGGTGGACGGATCACCTGAGGTCAGGAGTTCGAGACCAGCCTGGCTAACGTGGTGAAACCCTGTCTCTACCAAAAATACAAAAAATTAGCTGGGTGTTGAGGCGCACACCTGTAGTCTCAGCTACTCAGGAGGCTGAGGCACAAGAACCGCTTGAACCCCGGAGGCAGAGGTTGCAGTGAGCGCTGAGATCATGCCTCTGCGCTCTAGCCTGGGTCAGAGAGCTAGACTCTGTCTCAAAAAAAAAAAAAAAAGAAACAAGTTTTAAAACAAAAAGGCAAGACTGAACAAAAAAATAGAGGGCAAATAAAAGAAAGAAAACAACATTCTCACGATGTTGAATGTGTTCTAAATTTTCCAGGCAAGAGAAAAGAACAGCTGTGATTCTGCAAGTTTGCCTGAAGGTCAAGGTCAGGCTTAAGAGTTGAGTGTTGTCCTGGGTGTCAGGCTGAGGTTCCTCGCCCTCATCTCTTACTTGCCCAGACTAGTGATTGCAGAGATGAAATAGTCCTGCTATAGAAAACATATTTTTTTTTCTTTGCCGGATCAGCATGAGCAAATATTTCTAAAGCTAAACCAAACGACATATTGGCTTGCAAGGATTACCCACACCCTTGCATCAATAAAAAAAGAAAGAAACTGAACTGCCTGGAGGGAGGGGAGAGAGGCTATTTTGTGCTCTGAAAGATGCCCGAGGCAGCTGTAGATAGCATTGTTTTCATGAAACGTTGGCTGGGCTGGCCTGTGCATTAGCTCATGTTCCAAATCTGTCACCAGAAGAATGTAGTGAGAATCTTGTTTCAATCTTCTTTCCTTTATCACTTCACTCTTTCCTCAACCAGAGTCCAGCATCTGCACAGCCACTCCGGCCAAGGTTTGAAAACAGCAGTTTTGAATAAAACCTAACAGGCTTTTCACATTATTCTAAAACAGGGATGGAGGCCCCTTTGATACCCATTTCCAGGCCTTATTTCCCCACTCAACCCAGAGACAGTTGCTGCTGAGTTTTCAAACATATGGATTATCCTTTCCCTGAGGAATCTCCACTGAAACTAGAGATGGCAGAGGGAAAACGGGGGGCAGTCTTAACTGCATGCCGGCATTTGCAGCTCAGATTGGTCATTTCTGTCCACAGGGACACAGGCAGCAATCCAGAGATTTTGTACAAACTTCAGGGACCAAACAGCCTTTTGGTCCTCAGTCCCACACCCACAGGTTCAGAACCCATCTGTTAACCCTTCATTTTTTCCTCTTACTAGCCCTGTGGGGCTTTTTCCCTCCAATTTTTTTTTTATTGTGGTAAAATACACACACCATAAAATGTACTATCTTAACCATTTGAAGTATACAGTTTGGTGGTATTAAGTATCAGTACATTCACATTGTTGTGCAACCATCCCCATCCATCTCCCAAATTCTTCTCATCTTGCAAAACTGAAACTCTATTATACGTACTACACTTCTCCTTCCCCCAGCCCCTGACAACCACCATTCTACTTTCTAGCTCTGTGAATGTCACTACTCTAAGTACGTCATTATGTGGGATCATACAGTATTTTGTTGTGACTGGCTTATTACACTTAGCATGATCTAAGTTGTAGCAGGTGTCAGAATTTCCTTCCTTTGAAAGGCTGAATAATATTCCACTGGGTTTAGATACACCACATTTTGTTGACCCATTCATCCATCAAGAGACCCAGGTTGCTTCCACATTTTAGCCACGGTGAATAATGCTACTAGAAACATAAGGGCACAAAGCTGGGTTAGCGGTGGCAGAGATGCGAGTTACCCTGAGTTACCGGCTGTGAATCTGTAAGGGTCCACAGCAACTTCAGTCCTTGCCTCCTAAAAAGAAATAATTCAACTGAGGGGCATCAAGCAGAAAGAGGCTAAGGCAAGGTTCAGAGCAGGAGTGGAAGTTTATTTTAAAAGGCTTTAGGCCTGGTGCAGTGGTTCACACCTATAATCCCAGCGCTTTGGGAGGCCGAGGTGAGTGGATCACTTGAGGTCAGGCGTTCGAGACCAGCCTGGCCAACATGGCAAAAACTCGTCTCTACTAAAAATACAAAAATTAGCCGGATGTGGTGGTGGGCACCTGTAATCCCAGCTACTCGTGAAGCTGAATCCAGGAGACGGAGGTTGCAGCGAGCCAAGATCGCCACTGCTCTCCAGACTGGACAACAGAGCAAGACTCCCTCTCAAAAATAAAAATAAAAGGATTTAGAACAGGAAAGAACCCTTGGAAGAGATCCAGGTGGGCGCCTGAAGGCCCAAAAGAGAAAAAAGGAGGCGTTTACCCTTGATCCTGGGACTTTATAGACCGCCCTCTCTCCCATGATTCTTCCCTTAGGGTGGGATTTCCGCATGCGTAGTGCCCTCTTTCCCCTTTGGAAGTGAGCAGTGCAGCCCGTTTAAGGAGTTATGCACATGCGCAGAACATCATTCTTCACCATTTTGTCTCTTAACGTCTATGCGCAAGAGGTTGCTTCTCCCTGGGATCTGCATTCAGTTAACACTTTTAATGTTAACAGGTGTGCGCCATCAGGAGCCGTCTTTCCCTGGCTGCCGAATTACCGTTTTTAGAGAGGCAATGCAATAGTTGCCGGACCATCACCAGACATTGCTGGTAGGGAACGGGAGAGGCCTCTCCTGCCCTGCCATGCCTAACTACCTGTAGCCCCTGGAGATCAGTCTCCTCATTGCAGCAATGGGGACGGTATACACCTAACTTCGTACTAGCAGGATCACACGAAGCTGCCTTGATTAAAGCCCTTTGTAAATTATCAGACACTTTACCATTGTCCATTTATGCGGTGTGAAGATTAAACGAGATACGGAAAGCATTCTGCATGCAGTGAAATGCTGTTCAAATGGACAGTATAGTGTGACTCATTTATGCTAACATCGGATGGGTTCTGTACTTGACCCTGGGTGGGAACTTGGCTTCCATACATGAGAAAGTAACAAAAGGGAGGTGCAGGAGGCGATGGGGGTCCTCCATCTAGCCCAATGCCCCGTGGGCTACAACCTGATACTCCTTGAGTTGTGGCATCATCCCCCACCCCCATATTTTCTAAACCTCTTAATTCCTCTATTGCTGGATGGCTTACTGAAATGCTCTTCCCATGATCTCTGTGGGCAAAGGGAAATAATTTTTTTTTCTTTTAGAGACAGGGCCTCACTCTGTTGCCCAAGCTGCAGTGCAGTAACGCAATCGCAGCTCGCTGCAGCCTTGAACTCCTGGGCTTAAGTGGTCTTCCTGCCATGGCCTCCTAAATAGCTGGGACTGTAGGTGCGTGCCACCATGCCCAGCTCATTTTTTTTTTTTTTTTTTTGTCTTTATAGAGACAGGGTCTCACTATCTTGCCCAGGCTGGTCTCAAACTCCTGGCCTCAGACAATCCTCCCACCTCAGCCTCCCAAAGGGCTAGGATTATAGGCATGATCCACTGTGCCCATCCAGGAAAGTAATTTTTAAACGACAAATTATGGTGGTGCGTAGCTACAGAGCCCACTAGGCACAGCTCTCCCTGAAGAAGGAATCCTCGTGAAGGAGAGGGGCGTGTGGTGCTTCCCATGCTCTCATATATGACACCTGCTCACATGCACACAGGCTGGCCTCATCATGCGTGACCGTAAAGACATTCTGGGTAACACTGCAGAAAAGAAAGTGTCGGGACTGGTCTCTAAGCTTGTCCTGCAGAAACAGCGAGCTGTCCTAGCTGTCCTGGGAATGATGGGGCCATGGACTACATGGCCAAGAGCAGGCAGAGCAGCTACTGTTTCTCTAGGGCCATGTGTGGAATGAGGCACTTCATTAGCTCACCACAACTGCTGGCCTAGCACCTGGGTCCTACGGTGAGGGCGTGGGAGGTAAAACGCGATCACAGAACCACCAGGGACTGAAGACCGCGTTGCCTGCTTGGAGGATATGGGCCTGGCTCACTGGGCTGGAAGCAGAAGAGAGGCACTGATGCTAGAGACTTTCCCCTGGGCCATATGTATTTTTGTGTTGAAAGATGAGTTGTAAGGGTTTGCCTGCCCAAAAGCTATTTTGTTTCATATTTACATTTTTAATTCTTTCTTCATCAAGAAAGCGATTAGTGAAATGAATGGAATTCCCCTTCTTTGCTGCTATTGCTCATGTGTTCCTGTTTCACCATCTTTTGTGAATAACAGTGTTTTTGCTGTCACGGTGCTTCTCCCTCACTGGGCACGTGCCTTTCTGTGCTGTGGCCAGCCCACCATCGCCTGTCCTCACCTCCATCCATACCCTAGCAGAGCCGTGCTGCCTCTGAGGGTGCCGGGTGGGGCTCCGTTCTCACCCTAGCAAACTCACCGAAACAAAGCCCACCTGCTCAACCCTGTCCCTGTCCTTGTCTCATTTCCCAGCTTCCTGGGGCTTCCTTCCATGCCCACAGAGGCGGGACTGCTAGCGCCCCACTCATGAGAATCACAGGTTCCACAGAGAAGACTGATGGAGTTTGGACTGCGGGTTCCTGGTTTTGCAGATGTAGAGTGATGGAGGCCTAACCGAGGAGAGGAAACAGGAGTGTAACGGAGTCTCCATACCAGGACCAGCGTCCCTTCCCCTCCCCTTCAGGGGCTTTACCTTCCTGAATTTCTCAGTGTATGAAACACAGCAGGGACTGGGGAACTATACAGCCCAGAGGTGTGTGCTTTTCAAGTATTTTTTAGAGCAGTTTCAGGTTCAAAATTGAGCAGAGGCCGAGTGTAGTGGCTTACACCTGTAATCCCAAAGCTTTGGAAGGCTGAGGCAGGCTGATTGCTTGAGCCCAGGAGTTCAAGACTGGCCTAGGCAATATGGCGAAACCCTGTCTCTACTGAAAATACAAAAATTAGCTGGGTGTGGTGGTGCATACCGGTAGTCCCAGCTACTCAGGAGGCTGAGGTGGAAGGGTCACCTGAGCTCATGAGGCAAAGATTGCAGTGAGCCGAGATTGCACCACTGGACTTCAGCCTGGGTAACAGACAAAGACCCTGTTTCAAAAAAAAAAAAAAAATTTAAGAAGGTACAGAGATTTCCCATAAACTCTCTGCCTCCCACTTGCATAGCCTCCCCCACCATCAGCATCCCCCCCTAGAGTGGTGCATATGCTACAGTTGATGAGCCTACACTGACACATCACTATCACCCAGAGTCCATAGTTTAATTAGGGTTTACTCTTGGTGTATAGCCTGTGGGTTTGAACAAATATATAATGATAACATCTATTATTATACAGGTTGAGTATCTCTCATCCGAAATGGTTGGGACCTGGGAGTGTCTCAGATCTCAGAATTCTTTTTTTATTTTAGAATATTTGCATGTGCATAATGAGATGTCTTGGGGACAGGACCAATGTCTAAACACTGAATTGTTTCATGTACACCTTATATACATGGCCTTAAGGTTATTTTATATAATGTTTTAAGTAATTTTGTGTATGAAACAAAGTTTGTGTACATTGAACCACCAGAAAGCAAAAGTGTCATTGTCTCATGTCAAGGCTCAAAAACTTGGTGATTTTGGAACTGAACCAATTTTGGATTTTCTGATTAGGGATATTCAAGCTGTAGTACACTACAGGGTATTTTCATCGCCTTAAAAATCCACTATGTTCCACCTATGCATTCCTCTCTCCCCTCCTAACCCCAGAGAACCACTGATCTGCTTACTGTCTCCATAGTTTTGCCAAGTTTCTTAAAATTGGGTGTAAATTAAGAATAAAAGGGTATTTCTCAGTCTCCAAGGATAAGGGCTTGGGCACAATCCGTTTAACAACATTATTGTCCTTTTGAAAAATTATAGGATTGATTTATTGACTATTTCTTAACATGTGTATGGTGTTAAATATTCTTAATAAGTTTTGGCACATTGTCACATTGCCAATTTGGGAAGTTCTATAGTTCTTTTCCTTAGAAGGTTTGAATTAGAGGTGAATTGCCCAAGCTCTGAGAAGGAGGCCGGGAGGCAGAGAGTGGAAGGCGTTTGGTGTATTTGGGTTTTGATAACCACCCTGGTCAGGTTTTAGTGAAGACCATCTTTGGCTTCTAAGGACTTGAGTCTGACAAGTAAGCAACTGGGGGCCCCATGTGTGGATTTCCTTTGGTCTGGAATCTTCCTGATGGGCAGATGGGGAGTGAGAAATGCTCTCGATTCCCCAGTTGAAATATTTGGGGATCTTTAGTGACCCAGCCTATATCCTTTATGTGAAGGTCTAAGAGTGAGTTTCAGGCACTTAACAGTTAACATCCAACTGTCCGCTACTGTCAGAGCCTGCAGGGGACCGTGGGACAGCCTATGTCTTGTGTGTACTTTTATAATAGTGTGAAATGTTAATGAAGTACTGCGTTATAATATGATTTCACTATAAAATGACAGAATCTCTTTTCTTTTTAAACAAATATTCTCTAACTATATAAATATCAATGTGGCTGCTATCAAAAAATTTTAAACATAGCACAGAGATTAGGGCCACAGTCTTCAAGGTAATATTTAAACCTGAATCACCATATTTGATAGCTTTCAATGTGACCTTGAATATCCAAAGTCCTGCTTCTGTTTAAAACTTACCTTCAACAATTCAATAAATTAGAATTTTAGAGACTTTTTTCCTTTAAATTTAGAAACTGAGTTGAAATTGAACTTATTTCCACTCCCCTTTTACTAGCCCTAAAGAATGAGATAGAACATTAGTCATTAGAATGAACTTTAATCTAGGCCTTGATCATGAAGGAAATATTTAGATAAAGGATTTGAATTTTGTTTAGACTCAGTGTAACTATAGTCACACAGATTTTGCTTGAAAATCAACTAGACTTCTTTTCCGTCAAGAGAAGATTTTATCTAACGAAGTTCACTTGCATGTTTTAGCATTGATTGTTTATGCTTACTTTACTGTTAATTTGGATCAAATATTGGGTCTGGCAAAATGCTCCTCCCCTTCCTACATAACTGTCAGAGACCGTGCAATGGTGGACGCCTTGACATTGAAACCTCCATTACGGAGGTCTCACTGTTAACTGGAAGAATTGCAGCTGCAAGAAACTGAACAGCACCTGGGCGACTTAGGTAGAATTTTAAACAGAAACGAGAAACCAAAATGTATTCAGCTTTTGTGAAATTATGTGCTTTTAGAAGATTTTTCTTGCCCCTTGTCTTGTGAAATATCAAAGTGGCTTTATTTTCTTATTCAGAAATAGGTAACCTGTTGGAAAGTAGAATATGCAAATATTACACTTAGATGCTTAAAAACGGTGACGTTGTTTCAGAGAAATCTCCTTTTTTCTTTCTTTTTTTGAGAAAGAGTCTCACTCTTGTTGCCCAGGCTGGAGTGCAGTGGCACCATCTTGGCTCACTGCAACCTCCACCTCCCAGGTTCAAGCCATTCTTCCAACTCAGCCTCCCAAGCAGCTGGGATTATAGGCGTACACCACCATTCCCAGCTAATTGTTTGTATTCTTAGCAGAGATGTGGTTTCGCTATGTTAGCCAGGCTGGTCTCGAACTCCTGACCTCAAGTGATCCGTCTGCCTCAGCCTCCCAAAGTGCTGGGATTACAGGCATGAGCCACGGCACCCAGCCCAGAGAAACCTCTTTATGTCCCATGAGCTTTACCCAGGACCATATAAGGTACTAGCAGTGGTAAATGCCTGGCAGGCTCTTTGCTCATCTGCCTCCTGAGCCAGGAACAGGCATCAGCCCTCACCCAGAGCACTTGGATCTCCCCACGTGTGCTAAGATCCCTTCGCAGCATGGAGCTTCATGCAGCAAGGCCAATGACATAAGCTGGCATGAGTTCTGTCTGCTGCCCTGGTATATTCTCTGGCACCTAATGTGCTGGAAGGACTCACATACTTAGGAACATGATAGTTCTTAGGCTGTCAGTTTTTTTAAAAGATGGAGGGTGCAGAGGAGGAGAATCGGGGAGTTATTATTGCTTTGTCAGAGGTGAGGTTCTGAATAAAATGTTCACACAGTTGCAATGTTTACATACAGAATTTTTACTATGGCACAGGATTGCATCAGGTTTTATAGAGCGAGCTA
Source organism: Theropithecus gelada (assembly GCF_003255815.1). Taxonomy (NCBI): domain Eukaryota; kingdom Metazoa; phylum Chordata; class Mammalia; order Primates; family Cercopithecidae; genus Theropithecus; species Theropithecus gelada. The sequence continues at coordinate 20,253,840 of NC_037677.1, forward strand.
TTACTTTTTTACAAGACTGCTTCACTTTAATAACTGTCAATGTATTAGCTTATAATACAGACAATTGAAAACAGCAAAAGCCCTTTTATACAGCTGACAATAAAGCCTGTTAGTTTGGATTCCCTGGGTTTCAATGCCGTGGTCTACAGTCATTTTATTCAACAGATTCTTCTTGAGGGCGCGGGGTGGAAAGTTCTGGACCTGCCTGGGAGGTCAGGGTGAGAATGACAGCCAAGGTGCTGAAGAGAGAAAGCAGCAATGCAGAAGCACAGGTGTTCCCAGAGGATTTGAGATTTCACACATGTAAACACATTTCACGTCATGTATATTAAAAGAGAAGGTCGATAAGCGTGTGAAACATTATTTGGTTATTACTAGAACATAAGCTCCTGTGATCCACAGCCCCAGAACCGGGCTTGGCCTCTCGGGTGCTCCATAAATATTTGTTGAGTGAATGAATGAAATAATTTGCTAACATTAATTTATTGCATGTTTTGGAGATATTAAAACTACTTGAAACAAAGATGTCCTTGCTTCAGGGTTTCTATTTGGAGTGTTTCGTCAAATTGGCTTTGGGAAATGCATCGATTCTTTTCTGCCACCAGGGGGCGGTATAGTGCAGTTCAGGAATCAAGTTTTTAAGTTTTTTCAAAGAGGGGTTAGTAGTTCAACTGATACTCTTAGATGTGGATAATTGTGACTAAGTTAAATCAGCACTGCAGGATGAGGTTTAAAGCTATGTCAGCATATTTCAAGCTTAACACAAGCATGTGTCCGGGTTAAAAATAATATCCGTAAATACAGCCTGATAATGTGCTTAAAAATAAAACATATAAATAGGTTGCAAATGATGATTGAATCTTTCATCATTTTATGATCACTTTCTGCCACCCAACCAGATGGCATATGTGATCTACTAGCCAGAAGGTGTAAAGTACATGTTAAAGTGAACAAATACTCTTTTTTTCTTCAGAACAGGAAAAGATCTGATAAAAATCTCTCGTTCTGTCTGCGCGGTTGACACCGTTTTAATGTCGGGGGAAAATGCAGTGGTTCTAGTTCTGCTTCATAGACAGTGACTAAATATATACCGTCAAGGCTGAGTGTCAGGGGCTGGCTCAGTTCTATCAAGCATGTGAGTAGCTCTTTTGTGCTGGGAACCTGTTGGGCAGCCTTACTTAACATGGGAGCCATAGGACGGGAGGTCTGGTAATATCTTTATTATTAAGGAGAGAGTCCCAGGGGCTGGAAGGGAGGAATTTTCCTTTATAACACTTTTTTTTTTTTTTTTTTGAGACGGAGTCTCACTCTGTTGCCAAGGCTGGAGTTCAGTGGCGCGATCTCGGCTCACTGCAGCCTCCGCCTCCCGGGTACAAGCAATTCTCTGCCTCAGCCTCCCGAGTAGCTGGGATTGCAGGTACATGCCACCACACCTGGCTACTTTTTTGTATTTTTAGTAGAGACGAGGTTTCGCCATCTTGGCCAGGCTGGTCTTCACTCCTGACCTCGTGATCCACCCACCTTGGCCTCCCAAAGTGCTGGGATTACAGGCATGAGCCACTGTGCCCGGCCAACAACATTATTTTTAATGAGAACAAACTTAATATTAGTTCAGTAGACATTGCCTATTATATGGGAAATTAATGTATTCTTTTATTACCATCTTCAGTTTGCGATTCCTGAGGTCTGGACGTTTGGCCATATAAGAGCATCCAGGTAGATCCAGGTCTCTCAGCAGCTCCAGACCCCCTCTTTCAAGAGTCTTGATTGACAGAGCTTGCTGCAAGAGTCAGTAGCTAAATTGTCTCACCTCCTTTTCTTAACTTGCCTGGTCTCTGGGTAGAAGTTCTATTTAGGACTCAAACAGCCCCCAAAGCCGGCAGCTGAAGAGGAAAGGGGGAATACGGTGGTGCTTCAGTGCCATCTAACTTGGCCTTAAACAGTAGGAAATTAGCTGTGTGTCATTAAAATAAACAAATGCCAGCCTGTTCCGTGGCTGCACGCTGCAGGCGACTTGCAAGAGGACTGGTGAAGTCCCCACAGTTTCTGGGGGTCACAATGGGCCCAGAGCCACTCTCCTCCCCTCCAGATTCCAGCCATACTCCAGCTGTAGATCCTGCTCCTTTGCCTAAGTTAGAGGAGACAAAGGTGAGTGTGAGCTGAGTGCTTCAGGGTCAAGGCTGTGCAGGTGACGATGTGACAGGGGGGCATGGGGTTGGTGTTACTTTTTGAAACTCCGTTCCCCAACACTGCTTTCCACAGAGCTGGAGGACAGGCTTTTGGTGTCGAGTGTCTCACATCCTTGTTTTTTTTCCCTTTGCCATGAACATCTAGACAGGAGTTTCTGATAACCTCTTGTGAACCGAAAAGTCACTGAGGCATCTCAATCGACTTAAAAGTTTATTTTGCTAACATTCAGGATGTGCCTGGGGAAAAGGGGACACAAGTCCCAGTGGGATCAATGTCCTGTGCTTTTTCCAAACTGGGTTTGGGTTTGAGGACTTCAGTATTGAAAGGACAAGGAAAGAAAGGTGCGGTGGGGGAGGTAGGCAGTGAGATGAGTGGTCACATTCTTGTGAGGCTCTGATGAGCATTCCGTGACTCTACATTTTACATGTGAAAACAAAGGAGGGGGAAGTCAGTTACGTGTTTGCCTCTTGCACAGTAAATCTACATTTTACATAAGGTACCATAAGCCTGTGAGGTCACAGCTATCTTTTTGGGAACAAAAGGAAGGCAGTTTTTGTGTGACTTGGTTCCTAAGCTTAATTTTCCCTTTGGCATAGTGAGTTTGGAGTTCCTAAGATTCTATTTTCCTTTCACACTCTATTAGAGAATTCCTTAGGGACTATTTTGATTTGGTAAATGCTGGATTAGTGTAAACTAAAAATCAATCCGCTATTTACATCCCCAACATAATATCCCTTAATAGGCAAGCATTTTTCATAAGTCTTGTTTCAGACATCTCAAACTCCATTCCCCAGAGAAGCAGAGAATGAATGGGTGCTGTATGTTTACTGTGGGTGTCCGAGAAGCTGCACAGGAACTGTCCTAACATGAAGAGAGTCCACACTGGACACCAGCGCAAAGGGCAGAGTGAAGGCATGAAGCGTCAGATGCGTCTCTGTTTGCCACCGGCACAAGTTTCAGCTGTGCTAGATTTGACTAGGCGCAGGACTCTGAACTAGTGGTTTGGTGACTATTACCCACCACGGTATTGCTATCACATGCTCCCTGACCCCCTTCCTAATATTGCTGTGGTTCAGCAGCTCCAGTCCGCTGTTGAAATGCTGGTAGTATTCAAAACTCCATTGGGACATATTAAATTCTGGTGAGCCAGTGGGTGGGATGCCTTCTGAATGACAAAGGGGCCCCATGGCTAAAAGCTGAAGGAAATCTGTGCAATGATGAATGTGCTGCAATTAATCACCAGAGATCTGTTCTTTTCTTTATATGCATAGTACAGCACAGGGGCCAGGGCTGGGAGAGTCTCTGAGCCCAGACCTTCATAGAATTAAAAATAATGAACGTTTGTTATCAGGCATGACTTGACCAACAACTCCGCCTCCATAGTTGGAAATACAGACGTCCACTTTTCGCTGGCGTGTAATGATTTTCTGGAATGCTGAGAATTGTTCCCTGACCTATGGCTCCTTTTTAAGCATCTGGGATATGCAGTCTCTTTGCAGGTTGCTATTTTGAAGTGAGGGAGTCTCAGGGAATTGAGTATATGCCGCATAAGTTCCTGCAACATGGACTTTCTGGGAGTCCTCTGATGAGGTTGGGAGAAGGCAAAGAGAAGTTTCCGTGTAAAGGCTGAGCAAGCTCCAGGCCACTGCTGAAGTTCAGCTTTCTTCAGCTCTGTAAGCTGGACCCTGTGGCTGGAGTCCGGCCAGCTGCAGTGACAAGTTTCTATTATTATGTAAATGGAGTCCCAGTGCAGCCTTGGAAGAGTTTTTGGCACAGGGTAACCCTTTGTCTGCCAAAAGGTAGCCTCTCCCTTTGCTTCAAGCCCAGAGTGTGCATTTTGCTGTGGTGACCTGTAAGCCACCAGTCAACCTGCAGATTGCCTTATTAGGCAGACTGTGGAGAATGGCGGCTGGGGACTGGCTGGCAGAGGCGGTGGCAGTGAGCTTGTGTCCTGTATGAAGCCGGAGAACCCGAGCCTTTGGGACGTGGCCTAGTACTGTTCTATTAATGACAGTGCTCCGCGATGACAGGAATATGCCCTCTCCTTGGCAGGCACACTTTATGGGTTGGTTGGAAAACAGGAGGTTTATAGGAGGAGGTGACTGCCCGAAGGACAGAATGGTATGGGGCTTTCTTCACTGCGTAGCTTGTGCTGTTCAGTCCTGTATCAGGGCTGATTCTAGAGTATGGACTTTTATCAGGAAATGTTTTTTTAACTTTTAAGTTCAGCAGTACATGTGCAGATTTGTTATACAGGTAAACATGTGTTATGGGGTTTGATGTACAGATTATTTCATCACCCAGGTACTAAGCTTTGTACCTGTTAGTTATTTTTCATAATCCTCTCCCTCCTCCCACCCTCCATCCTCCGAAAGGCCCCAGTGTGTGTTGTTCCCCTCTATGTGTCTGTGTGTTCTCATCGTTTAGCTCCCACTTATAAGTGAGAACATGCAATATTTGGTTTTTCTGTTCCTGCAGTAGTTTGCCAAGGATGGCAGCCTCCTGCTTCATCCATGTCCCTGCAGCGGACACAGTTTCATTCCTTTTTATGGCTGCATAGTATTCCATGTCAGGAAATGTGGAATGTTTTCCTTTTAATGCAAGATGTTTTACAGACTCTCAGAATCTTATGTTTTATAGTAAACTTTTTTGAATGGTGAGGTCATGTGTGTAGTGGGAAGGAAATATCACTAGGTAATAAGGTGGTACAATGGAAACAGCAGAGTTTTAGGAGCCAGAGGACCTGTGTTCCAGGGCCGCCACAAGTGAGCTAAGTAGATAAGTCACTTGCATTGAGGAGGTGACTTCCCCAAGGACAGAATGGTAGAGCTCATGTATCTAGGGCTTAGTGGGCGATCACTAGTGACCACTAGTGAATCTGTGATCACTGTATATTAAATGTATTCAAACATCATTATGTATCCCATAAATATGTACATTTATTATTTGTCAATTAAAACTAAAATAAAAATGTAGAGTAGACTGAATGCACTCCATTACCTCTCCCACCTCCTTTGTGTTCTCTTCAGAAAAGTTGTTTGATGAGTGTGTGGGGTTAACAGCCACAGCCGAGCATCCACAGGGACCATTTCCCGACGGAACCTGTAAGGCTGAATCCATCTTTCCTCTTTTGAGTTTCTTCCAAACTTGCTGCAGTAGCTGAAAGTTAGTGAAGATGGCACTTTCCTGCACTGAAATGCTCGTGCAGATGCCTCAGGTTCCATGGGTTATGGTTCATGGACCAAAGCTGCAAGTGAAGCAAACGAACACCTGGAGGAACTTGTGTTCAGGATGCGGCAGTGACCACGCTCAGAGCACTCAGGCTCACATCCCTTGTCTAAGCGGCTTCTCATTCATCGAGCTGAGGCGTCGGACAGCCTGCAGGGAAGACAGACGCGGTTCGCGGCTCACGCTGACTCCTGACTGCTCGGGACCCGGCTTCAGTTCTCCTCTCCCTCCAAAGACCTTGGGTCAGCAGGGCTCATAAGCTGCTGCGTGAGAACAGGGACAGCTCTTACTGCTGGAGTCAGACTCAGAGCGTGTGTGTGTCTGTGTGTGTGTGTGTGTCTGTGTGTCTGTGTGTGTGTCTGTGTGTCTGTGTGTGTGTCTGTGTGTGTATGTGTGGATTTTTAGCACAGTTGGGAAATGACATCTGAGGTGCTGCTGGCTCAGCTCTGCTGGTGTCTCTTTTGAGCATGGAGCAGTGTCCTTGTCTTCTTTTCACTGCTTATATCTGCTGCTTGCTGTTCAAGGAAAGCACACATTCACTTTTCTCCTCTTGTTAAAAAAATAGTTTGGCTGGCGTGGTGGCTCATGCCTGTAATCCCGGCACTTTGGGAGAATGAGGTGGAAGGATTCTTGAAGCCCCTGTCTCTATAAAGAATAAGCTGGGCATGGTGACACACTCCTGTAATATTTGCACTTTGGGAGGCCAAGGCAGGTAGATCACTTGAGCCCAGGAATTCAAGATCAGCCTAGGCAACATGGTGAAACTCTGTCTCTATAAAAATTAGCCAGGTGTAGTGGCACACACCCGTGGTCCCAGCTGAGGTGGGAGGGTCTGGGCTCGGGAGATCAAAGTTGCAATGTGCTGTGATCATGCCATTGCACTACAGCCTGGTCAACAGAGGGAGACTCTGTCTCAAAAAAAAGAAGAAGAAGAAGAAGAAGAAAAATATTATACTCCCAGCTACTTGGGAGGCTGAGGGGGGAGGATTGCTGGGACCTGAAGTCGAGGCTTCAGTGAGCTGTGATTGCAGCACTGCACTCTAGCCTGGGTGATGGAGCAAGACGCTGTCTGTTTTTTTAATGTATTTTCTCACCACCTGAAGACCAAGCAGCGTGATGTATTCCAGCTTGATGTCTGGGTGTGACAAGTGTTTGAATTTTCTTTTTCCACGTGGGCTTCAGGGATGGCTCTGATGCTTCTTCACGGGCTGTCCACGGCCTCCCTTCCCACCTCAGAATGCCCTGGCTGGGCCCACGGCACGTTCCGTCTGAATGTGGGTGGGTGTCATGCCGAACCCTGTCAACTCCACGGGAAGGCAGCAGGTTCAAGAGGCGGAAGAAGAGACCTGGAGCCAGTGAACGAGACCATGGGGTTCTGTTGGGGGCTTGCATACAGGGGAGAGTCCAGTGGCAGCGGGGTGAGCAGGAGAACCGCAACAGCTTTCAAAAGGCGTGCAGTTGATATGGCAATAGCATGTCCACTTGGCACCTGCCCCGACAATCTCCACCTGGCAGCCTTCACATACTCCAAAACAAACAGCCCTGATCCCCTGTGCATGCAGTGGCGGGGGCGGGGCAGGGAAACTGCTCAGATGTTCCTCATAGATAAGGAATGAATCTCCAATTGGCTTCTCCTGGATTCCTTAGCTTGGAACCCTGAACCCCATGCAGGTGCCTCTGTCATACAGGACCATTCTCATGGTGTGCCTAAGTGATTGCTGTCAGGTGCATTTACCATACAGAGGGATGGGACCATTTAAGCCCATGCCCCCCTTAGGCCTCTTCCCAGTTCCAGCTCCCATGCTGTCTGCTCTTCTTCCTGGCACAGAGGTGAGGGCCCTTGGCCTTCCCATTCACCTATGGCCATCGTCTCCTCCACAAATAAGCTCTCCAGCCTCCTCCTCCAGGAAGCCTTCCTTCATCACACTCACCCCATCTGATTATGCTGTTTCCCTGCTTCTTCCTGGGCTTTATATCATCAGTGGCTTGTATTCATGGTTTTCTAACTCTGTGGACGTATCGTAATCATCTGGGGTGAGGGGTCTTTCATTTTAAACAAGCACTGCACATGGTCTGAGGGCCACCCAAGTTTGATATCTTTTGCTTAATCAGATGTTACACCCATGCATAAGCGTAAATGTGTCTTGAGTCATCTCAACAGACAGTGTGGAATGTGCCTTTGACTTGTTCTGTGTCATGACCTCCCCATGACACCTGCACTGTGAGCACAGGATCTGCTTTCCTGGTGCAATAATATGACCATGAAGAAAGTCAATCATGAACGTGTGAAATCTCATGGACATGCCCTCCTCCGCCCCATATCAATCAGCAACGGGCTGGGAACTTGTTCTGAGAGCCTGGTAGGTCTCAGGTACCAGTTAACACAACCCATGGAGGCCGGGCGCAGTAGCTCACACCTGCAATTCCAGCACTCTAGGAGGCCGAGGTGGGAGGATTGCTTGAGCCTAGGAGTTTGAGACCTGCCTGGGCAACATGTCAAGATCCCATCTCTACAACAAATACAAAAATTAGCTGGGCATGGTGGTGTGTACCTGTAGTCCCAGCTACTCAGGAGGCAGAGGTGGGAGGAATTGGCTTGAGCCCAGGAGGTCGAGGCTGCAGTGAGCTGTGATTGTGCCACTGCACTGCAGCTTGGGCAACAGAGCCAGACCCTGTCTTAAAAAATAAAAAATAACCCATGTAAAACAAGGGTGACGTTGGGGATCGCAGGTTGATGAGCTTTCCTTGCATTTTGATACCGATTATTGTTGCTGAGTTTGTCATTGTTGTTAGTTTATTAAGATGCCCTTCCAAGAACAAGGAGGGCCAGAAATTACTTTATTTGAAACTTTCCTTCAAATCATTCAAGTCTAGCTCTAGAACAGCTATGATCTATCGGGTAGCAACAGGCATTTTTTATACACTTGTCTGCCATCTGGACTTTTAGACTCATAAGAAATTCCCCTCTGTGATGATTCAGTGTTTCCCTGCTTTCTGTTCATGTGAAAACCATCAAGTAGTGAGCATGGAATGACTGCATTTGGCAGAGCCTTCTCCGCCCTCCCTGGACCACTGTACCGGAGTCAGCCACTTCCCCTCTGCATGAGGTCTTCTTCTCAGGAGAGGAGAGGCGTGGGCCCCCGCAGCTCTGAAGGTGTGGCACGTTGCACCTCATGATGTCCCAGGATGCAGCCACAGACTTCATACAGTGAACACCTAGGTTTACTATTATTATTATTATTATTATTATTATTATTATTATTATTAGAGACAGGGTCTCACTCTGTCACCCAGGCTGGAGTATAGTAGCATGATCAAAGCTCACCACAGCCTCAAATTTCTGGGCTCAAGTAATCCTCCTTCCTCAGCCTTCTGAGTAGCTGGGGCTACAGGTTTATACCATCATGCCCAGCTAATTTAAAAAATGTTTTGGTGAAGATGGGGGTCTTGCTATGTTGCTCAGGCTGTTCTCTAACTCCTGGTCTCAAGCAGTCCTCCTGCCTCAGCCTTCCAAAGTGCTGGGATTACAGGCATGAGCTGCCGTTCCTGGGAACAGTTAGTTTTATGTCTATTCATCACATCATTGTTTAAGAGCCCTTTGCGGGTTGGGGCTTTGAACAGGTCAGAATCGGCCGTGGCGTCTCCTGGCCTCCTGCAAGTGGTGGGCCAGCCATGTGCCCCTCACAAGAGCTGTTCTCCAGGTGCTCAGCATGTGCCTGCATTTTATCTCAGCTGTGATTTGCCCTCAGTGTGCATTTTGTTGTATATTGTGCTGAAATATACATACCATTCGACCATATTTAAGTGAATAGTTCGGTGGCATTTAGGTGTATTTGCTCACAGAGTGTGCAGCCGTCACCTCCATCCCTCTCCAGAACTTTTTCATCATTCCAAACTGAAACTCTACCTCTTCAACAACTCCCCAGTTCTCCCTCTGCCCAGCCCCGATCACCACCATTCTACTTCCTGTCTCTGTATGTGACCATTCTAGAAGCCTCATATAAGTAGGATTGTACAGTATTTGTCCTTTGGTGACTGGCTTATTTCACTTAGCATAACATCTTCAAGGTTCCTCTACATTGTAGCAAGTGTCAGAATGTCCTTCCTTTCTAAGGCTGAATAATATTCCATTGTATGTATATTTCAGTGTGTACTTTAAACACAGAACAGACCTATGTCTGTCTTTTCTGACAGTCAGCTGACCACCCTCTCTTCCTCTGAGGTACCTGGATTTTTCTCTCCAAGAGTCATTAGTCATAGACTTGGAATGAACCAGAAACTAAAATGATTGGAGATAATTTCATTATAAATGTTAACATTACTCTTTTGAACATTTACTTTAAAGACACTAGTAAGTCTTTTAGGTGATTGCAATAAACCTTTTCTTCAAAAAAAGATTTCTGAATTACAGAAAGGCTGGCACGGTTTTCTTTCAACACATCTGATAAAGAAAACATAGCTGCGACTTGTAACATTTCTTATTGAACGTACTTCGCCTTTTCATCTCTATCTACGTGGTCTGTTTTAAATTACCTTACGCAGTGATGTAACGCAGCATTTTATTTGCAGGCTTGTCCAAAATATTACCACTAACCAAAATTCACAGAGCATCTCACAGTGCACACAGGAGGAGAATTAGACTAAAATGAGAAATCTGGGAAGTCTGACTGACCAGTGAGATGCGATCAAAGGGAAATGAAAGGGCCTAAGTGGGCTTTTCCCAGGGGCAGTTTTCTCAGGTCAGGCAGTTCTGCCTCAGATTAGGGATCTGCACACATAAAGAAAATCCACCAAAGAAGATGAGAATACCATTTATGGCCGTTGCTAGCATACAAAATGCTCCTTTACTGGGCTATAAAAATACGTTCTTCACTTTGGAATTTCACTCCAGCCATCATCATTAGTAGCTTATAGTAGATTTCATTAAAATCATTTCCATAGCACTTTTTGATTTTGGAAATGTATTGGTAAGTCACGTCAGTATGTATTCAGACAACTGCTAGTCGTAGAATCACACTCCCCTGTACTGTCCATTTAAATTCCAGCTCATGGTTGGCTTGGTGGCTCACGTCTGTAATCCCAGCACTTGGAGAGGCCAAGGTGGAAGAATCAGTTGAAGTCAGGAGTTTGAGACCAGCCTGGGCAACATGGCAAGATCCCATGTCTACAAATTTCAAAAAATAGCCGGGCATGGTCCCAGCTACTCAAGAGGCTGAGGTAGGAGGATGGGTTGAGCCCAGGAGGTTGAGGCTGCAGTGAGCTGTGTTTGTGCCACTGCACTCCAGCCTGGGCAACAGAGCCAGACCCTGTCTCAAATAAAAAAAATACATACATACATTAATTAGTGAATTCATTCATTCCAACTCATTTTCCTGTAGACTGGGAGTGCTTTCATTGATGTTCAGTGAGCACAACAAGGTGACATGAGGTGACATCATACGGACCTCTGAGGAGCGTGTAGTGCACCTGAATCTCTTTTCGATACAGATTCCTTGTGTGGATTAAATAATGCAGTCCATTTTCAGGGTGCTTCTGTATGTGTTCTCTCATTTTATCCTGACCTCACCTTCCTATTTCCCTCTTTGATTTTATTGTGGCTGGCCAGGGAATGGCTGTTTTGCCTTTATTAAAAAAAATTTTTTTAGAGACAGAGTCTTAATCTGTTGCCCACACTGGAGGAGTGTAGTGGCGTGATCATAGCTCACTGCAGCTTTGGCCTCCAGAGCTCAAACTATCCTTCCACTTCAGCCTCACAAGTAGCTGATTACAAGTAGGGATTGCAGGCGTGTGCCACCATGCCCAGCTAACTTTTTTTTTTTTTTAATTTTTTGTAGAGACGGAGTCTCACTTTGTTGCCCAGGCTGCTCTTGAACTCCTGGCTTCAAGCGATCCTCCTGACTTGGCCTCTCAAAGTGCTGAGATTACAGGCATAAGCCACCACCAGGCCCTGTTTTGCCTTCAGAGATGTATTTTAAGTTGTTGATCTAGGCTTGATGTATCTATCTATCCTAGGTCACGCGCTATCCTGGTTTTCTCATTTGCGTATGAGGATAAGTCATAGGATCTCCCCAGCAGGCACTGAGAAGACTAAAGGAGTTAAATACTCCAGGACCCTCAGCCTTGCATCCACCCCCTCCAGCAATGAGCCAGGGCAGGTTACAGGCGCCATCCTGTTCAGCCCTGGTGGGAAATGGCTGGCTGCAGTGGAGGTGCTGGCTACTTCCCTTTTCCTTGGCTTTGCCCTCATTTTCTCCCCCAGGATCATGGCCCCCAAAGGAGAGTTGCCCCAAAGGACAGTGTTGCAGGGGTTGTTACGGATCATCAGCCAGAACAAGTGACAGGGTCTGGCTCCCCAAATAGCCTACCTGTAGTCTGAGCTGATGCTGTGACCTGCGTTACACAGTCCCTGAAGGTTTAATACCGTGACTGTCATCTAATGCCTTATCTTTTGACCTTGTCAATTTGGGAGGTGACACTTCTCACCTGGACTCATACTGAGACATTGTCAATAGTTGGACTGCAGGAATCATTGTCCCTGGGTTTTTTTTGTTTTTTTTTTTGTTTGTTTGGTTTGGTTTGGTTTGAGATGGAGTCTCACTCTATTGCCCAGGCTGGAGTGCAGTGGTGTGATCTCGGCTCACTGCAACCTCCACCTCCTGGGTTCTCACTGTTCTCCACCCTCAACCTCCGGAGTAGCTGGGACTACAGGCGCATGCCACCACGCCCGGCTATTTTTTTTGTATTTTTAGTAGAGATGGGGTTTCACCGTGTTAGCCAGGATGGTCTCGATCTCCTGACCTCATGATCTGCTTGCCACTGCGCCTGGCCCGTTGTCCCCGTTTTTACCTTTGCCTAACTCAGAAATCCTGTTAGATGCCCAGGAACTCAGATGATCACATTTTTCTGAAGAAAACTAGGAATACACATAGTAATGAAATAAATGAAATAGAGAATAATAAGATACTTCCAGTTTCCCCAGCGAATCTTTAGCACGTTCTCCCTGATTCTCCTTACATGCAAATATTTCTGTTTCACATCACGGCTTCAGATTTTAGGAAAGATAAGAAGACTTTAAGTAAGAGTCTCAAGCTGAGGAAAGAGAATTAATACTTTTCCTCTCTGCAAACTATTCACGAAATGAGGTGGGCTAAGAATGGGAAAAATTTAAGGATAGAAGTAATTTCAGTGCTTGCCTGCTCGTTTGGTTGATTGATCCATTCAACCAGTATTGATAGTTCACTTGTTCTGAGCTGGACTCTGTGCTAGAAATGCACCCGGAAGTGTGCGTCACGTGCTGTCTCTCCAGTTTTTATAATCCTTTAGTTAGGAGACAATAAAGGCTTTTGAGCAGGAAAGGTATGATTGGTAATAAAGAAAAACATTTACGAAGGGGATTTAATAGGTGAATTCAATGTTATTAGGCAGGGCGAGGTTCTTCTGTGCACACCTGCTGTCAAAGTTAAGCAACACTGGCACCTGTTGTCAAGGATCTTGGTGACCGTCTAGGTCAACTCCTCAATTTAGAGCCAAGAATATGCATCTGCTGGAAGAAGTGAGCAGGCTGATTTTGTGCCATAGGGCCATAGGCGCCATTCATTCACGCCAGGATTTTCTCCTGGATTTTTAGCCTATGTCTAAGCTTTGGGGATTTAAGAGGTCTTATTGCCTTCATCTTCATTTGTGTTTAATTGTTTTGCAATTACAGAAGGAAATCGTGCATACAGTGGATACTTTGGAAAACAGAGAAGTTACTTAGGAGAAAACATCAACAGAGTTATCTCTGAGTTGTGAGAGAATTAATGTCTTGGTCTATTTCCTGTCATTCTGATTAGGTGTGTGTGCATCTCTAATATAATATTTAAAATTTTTCAAATCAGTAATGGAGTTTCAACCCTGGTTTGCTTGTGTAATTTATTTACCCAGTCTTCTATATGCACCCCAGGTAGACTAATTCCCATTTTATACATGTATAAATGTATACACAAATACACATTTATAAATGTATACACAAATGGGTCTATTAATTTTACCAATATTAATTATTCCAATTCATGGACCCATTTATTTGAGTCATCCATAATTTCTTTCATCAATGTTTTATAGTTTTCAGTATACAGATCTTTCATCTTGGTTAAATTTACAACTATTTTTTTGATACAATTATGAATGGGATTGATTTCTTAATTTCTTTTTAGATAGTTTGTTGTTGGTGTATTCCTTAAGGAACCAAAAGTAAAACTACTATTTAATCCAACAATCCCACTACTGGGTATCTACCCAAAGGAAAAGAAGTCATTATATAAAAAAGACACATGCATCCTCATATTTATAGCAGCACAATTCACAATTGCAAAGATATGGAACCAACCTAAGTGCCCGTAGACCAACAAGTGGATAAAGAAAATGTAGTATATATACACTGTGGAATACTACTCAGCCATAAAAAAGAATGAAATAATGTCTGTTGCAAGAACCTGGATGGAGCTGGAAACCATTATTCTAAGTGAAGTAACTCAGGAATGGAAAACCAAATGTCATATGTTTTCATTTATAAGTGGGAGCTAAGCTATGAGGATGCAAAGGCATGAGAGTTATCTAATGGACTTTGGGGACTCTAAAGGGGAAGGTTGGGAGAGGGGTGAGGGATAAAAGACGACATATTAGGTACAGTGTACATGCTTAGGTAAGGGTGCACTAAAATCTCAGAAATCACCACTAAAGAACTTATCTGTTTAATCCAAAACCACCTGTACCCAAAAAACTACTGAAATAAAAAAATCATTTGCACTCAGGCATGGAGGCTCACGCCTGTAATCCCAGCACTTTGGGAGGCTGAGGCAGGCGGATCATGAGGTCAGGAGATTGAGACCATCCTGGTCAACACGGTGAAACCCCGTCTCTACTAAAAATACAAAAATTAGCTGGGCGTGGTGGTGCGTGCCTATAATCCCAGCTACTTGGGAGTCTGAGGCAGGAGAATCACTTGAACCCGGGAGGTGGAGGTTGCAGTGAGCCTAGATCGTGCCACTGCATTCCAGCCTGGTGACAGAGCAAGACTCCGTCCAAAAAAAAAAAATCATTTGCATTGTTAAAAAAAAGTAAAAGAAATGCTACTGGCAGGGAGCGGTGGCTCATGCCTATAATCCTAGCATTTTGTGAAGCCAAGGCAGGAGGATCACTTGAGGCCAGGAGTTTGAGATCAGCCTAGGAAACATAGTGAGACCCAATCTCTACCAAAAAATTCAAAAATTAACCAGGCGTATTGGCACATGCCTGTAGTTCCAGAGACTCAGGAGGATGAGGTGGGAGAATTGCTTGAGCCCAGGAGTTCAAGGCTACAGTGAGCTACGGTCACGCCACAGAAAAAGATGTACTACTCATCATTGTATTTAATTTAATAAATGATGGGATATGTATATATTACAATTAGAACAAGTCGCCATAATGCCATATTCTTTATGTTGTGAGTCATCATCAATAAACCACAAACATTATAAAAACATAGCAACCTGACATATAAATTAGATGTTAATAGGTTAACTTCTATATTTAGACCAAATGAATATCACCTCTTAGAGATGATACCAATAATCACAAATCTTGTCAACATGATATCCGTGCAATTTTAGTAAAAAACCAACTTTCCCTCTTGTAGATCCCATCAAGTATGCTAGTCACTCATTGAGAAGGAGAGTACACAAGGGTAGTCACGTTGCCTGAAGGAATGGCCCTTATTGTCATTCACATGAGTGTCCATAAAGGTCCTATTTACCATTGACATCATTCACAGCACACACTTTCATCGTAACAGAAATGAAGCCAAACGTACTCGGGAGAGGAAAGTCAGGTACCAGATTGCTCATCAATTTATCCAATTTCAAGTTTCATGGGAAAACACATATTATTGTAACTCACATTTTTACCCCAATTGCAAGGGTACTTCAGTCATAAAGATTCGTCAGTGATCAAAACATATCCTAGCACAGGTAGAATACTATACTAATATTACAGAAAATTTTGTCTGTATTTAGACATCAATGACTATAATGCATTGAGGAAAATTGCAATGTGTTACATTTCTCAACCCTCAAAAAAATCAATCCTAGGTAAAAAGTAAGGATTTTCTCATGAGGATTGCATCACGTGTCAGTCAGTTATTGAGAAAAACCTATCATGATATTCATGTTGTCTGAATGATTAATTCTAATTATTGTAGAGCTCAGTCTTCACTAGTTCAATGATCTATATGGAATTTTTCAGCTGGCCAAGGCAGCCTCTCTCCTCCACTCAACAGAATAGCACCAGAGGGGCTTACTAAATCATCCAGTGAGAGAAAGAGAGCAAGGGTCTTAGTGCCAAATAGCCAAGAAAATTAGGAACTATAGGAAACTTAAACACTTAAAGAATCAGAATTTATAGTTTACTCAGAAGCACACAGATAGAAGTGTGCACAACAAGTTTCACAGAACTATTTCATTGCCAGAATCCCGAAATAAAATCTCCATAGAAGGAAACTAAGAAATCCAAACTTCTTGTCTCACAATTGTTACCTAGGCCTGGCCTCAGCGTAATCCAACTAAGCTTGATTTTTACGTCATCATTTCTCGTCAAGATAATAACTCATCATTGGCCCAGCCTGTGGCACTCATATGCATATGCACACTTAGATCAAATATGCTTAACAGAGATGGTTTCCTTAAACACTGGTGGTAAAGTGGACTGGATGCCACATCTTCAGTGCCAGACAATTGGGTGGTATTGGTATACAAATGGTAAACCCCCTTGAGTTCATTCATAGCACTTTCCTTGTGTGCATTTTTAGAAATAGACTTAATGAGTCATTGCTTCCTACACACTTCAAAGTAGCCATGTCCACATCTTATTCCTCTCCAATATGGTGGGAGAATTAGGAAGAAAAGGAAAAATCATAATCAATTGCTTCTTTTTATACACAACACCCACACCCCACCAGGGACACTGACTTCTCTCTGAGCCTTACGGCCTTAGCTATGCCCTAGTTACTCATATCTTGGGGCACCCCTGGTTTCGAGCAATGTCTTTGGGATCATACTTAGACTTAGAAACCATATAAGGTTTATGAAAGACAACTGCAACTGGCCTGACATCTCCTTCTGGGGTCAGGCTGGCCCCTTTACCAGCAACATCCCTGCGGGCCAGGGCTGGGAGGCCCTATGACCTCAATCCAGGACAAGGTTACAGCAATGGCCCCGGTTCTCTTGTGTTCAGGCTGATCAGGGATGTGGGAATTGTCCTGGGGAGAGTCAGAGCATGTGGATTTTCAGCCTGGCACTTCCACGCCACAAGCTTTGTGACCTTGAGTATTCTATAGGAGTCACCTAACATTTCACTACATGAAGACCAGGTGATCAGAAAGGCCCCTTTGGCTCCAGTCTTCCCAGGGTCCACCCGGGCCTGATTCGCTTGTTCCAGTGACACCACTGTGGGGTGTCAGCATCACAATGGCTCACTCATAGATCCTTCAGGTCTCCTCCAGCCACCACCTGTGTACCATGACACAACATGGCATGTACCATGGCCCAATGTCATGTGTACCATGGCATGGTGTGAAGTGTACCATGACACGACCATGTTCCATGACATGCTGTGACAGTGACCTCCCTCAGCCTCTCCCAGGCACATNGACCATGTTCCATGACATGCTGTGACAGTGACCTCCCTCAGCCTCTCCCAGGCACATGGTTTTACCCCTTCTCCTAAAGCAGGTTTGCATGCCCGTCTAAAGGCAACTTAAATAGTTGCTTTTACTTCTCTTTAGTTAAAGATTACAACCTTAAAAATATCCAGTAAAATATGGTACTTCCATAAAGCATTGCCCTGAGCAAGATTAGTGCTTCTCAGTGGACACAGCAGCAGGGAACTTTGTGCATTCATGCTGAGCTGGTGGCTGTGTGATGCTATTGAAGAGGGAATACACCACCATCAGCGCTCAGTTAAATCGTCTTCTCCCTGAAATTTGAGAAAGCCACAGGCTGGGCGCGGTGGCTGACACCTGTAATCCCAGCACTTTGGGAGGCCAAGGTGGGCAGATCACCTGAGGTCAGGAGTTCGAGACCAGCCTGGCCAACATGGCGAAACCCCATCTCTACTAAAAATACAAAAATTAGCTGGACATGGTGGCGCGCGCCTGTAATCTCAGCTATTCAGGAGGCTGCGGCAGGAGAATCACTTGAACCCAGGAGACAGAGGTTGCAGTGACCCAAAAGATGTGCCATTGCACTCCAGCCTGGGTGACAAGAGTGGGGAAAAAAAAAGTCACAATCACAACTTAGAATTATCTGCAAATAAATATGTTAACCTACAGAATGATGTGAGGAAATGTTTGGGTATTTTGTAGCTCTCCTGTGTGAATGAGCTAGCCTAAAACAATAATGATAATAATAATAGTAATAATTTTTGAATGTCAGGTGGAAAAATTAAAAATAATAATTCATTATAATTATTGGAGAGTAAATGAAAGTTTTTCAAAGATACTTTCTATTAACATAAAATAGAGGTTTTTCTTCACAGTCTTATTTGGTTTCATATTGATAGAATGCTTAAATAATAGATTAAATTTTATATCCATAATTTCATAAAGAATGTTGTGCTTTTTCCTTTCAACAATTATGTCATATTTAAATCAGTTTGCTTTGTATCATAATCCATGGGTGAGGCAAAGAATTCTGGTAAGACTCTGTTACCAACTTAAAGAGAACACCCAACAATTAAGAAAATTCTGTACTGGAATTTTACTTTCAAAATTTCAAATAAGGGAAGGGGGCGAGGGCTGGAAAACAAACAATTGGGTACTATGCTCAATATCAGGGTGATGGGACCCACTGTACCCCAAACCTCAGCATCACTCAATGTACCCATGTAACAAACCTGCACGTGTACCCCTTAATCTAAAATAAATGTTGAAAAAAAAGAAGAAAAGGAAAAGCAAGTGACAGGAAAATTTGAAAAAAAAAATTAGAATAGACTTATTCCTTAATAATAATTCAAAATAAGCCTTTAGATTCTTTTAGGATAACTGTAATTGAGAATTCTATGGGAAGAGTGATTTTCAAGCACAGAAAGGGTGATGAGCAGTGACACTCTGTTCCATAAACTGTTACATTCTTTATAAAGGATTATTTATCAACATGTCAACATGTATATTATTTCATCCTATCTCTCTATTCTTTTTTTTTTCTTTCTTTCTTTTTTTTTTGAGATAGGATCTCACTCTGTTGCCCAGGCTGGAGTGCAGTGGTGCAACCATGGCTCACTGCAGCCTTGACCTCCCGGGCTCAAGTGATCCATCCGCCTCGGCCTCCCAAGTAGCTGGGACTGTACGTGTGCACCACCACACCCAGCTCATTTTTTTTTTTTTTTTTTTTGAGACGGGGTCTCGCGCTGTGTCACCCAGGCTGGAGTGCAGTGGCGCGATCTCGGCTCACTGCAAGCTCCGCCTCCCAGGTTCACGCCATTCTCCTGCCTCAGCCTCCGAGTAGCTGGGACTACAGGCGCCCGCCACCACGCCCGGCTAGTTTTTTGTATTTTTAGTAGAGACGGGGTTTCACCATGTTAGCCAGGATGGTCTCGATCTCCTGACCTCGTGATCCACCCGCCTCGGCCTCCCAAAGTGCTGGGATTACAGGCTTGAGCCACTGCGCCCGGCCCATTTTTTATTTTTTTTAGAGACAGGGCCTTGCCATGTTGCCCAGGCCAGTCTTGAACCCCTGGACTCAAGTGATCCTCCTGCCTTGGCCTCCCAAAATTTCAGGATTATAGGCGTCAGCCACCATGCCTGGTTCATCTCTTTATTTCCACATCAGTTGCTTCTGCTATTTCCTCCCCTTCCTCTTCTCCTCCCAATACTCTCGTTTTTCTTTTCGTTGCTAATTATCTGTGACCTTACCATGAAGTTTCTGGTTTAGTTATCCAAGGTACGTTGTTCCTCGCTGAGTTTTTTTTGACTATCCTATTTGCCATAGTTTTTCCTGATTGTATGACTACAGTGTAATGAGTGTGGAGAAAAATGGCAAAAATGCCACCACTGACCCCTCTAGTACCCAGGGTTGATGTACCTTGTGTTTATGTGTCTTTATTAATTTGGCAAATAATTCTTCATTTTCACTTTAAGTGTGCTTGTATTTTACAAATTAGTCTAAGTCCACCTGATTTGAACACAGGATACTAACTCTAGGCACCCATTTTAGAAGGAGATCTCTAGCTTTTAGAAGAGATTATCTGATGATTTCCTATGTTCATTCAGCAAACATTTCCTGCAGACCTACTGTGCACCAGGTAGTGTCCAGAACTAAAGATACAAAGACAAACTCAGAGTCCCTGCTCCTAGGTGGGGGTGTGGTGAATCACAGTCTTGAACCCACCTCCCCAAGATCCCATAGCTCCATCACCAAACAGTTGTCTATCCAGGAGCAAGCTACTTGTCTAGCCCTATTTCCTTAGCTTGCAAATGAGACCATTTCTCTTGGTTCTCTTGAATGGCCCATTTTTCTGTACAGTCAGTCTGTGATTATTGCGAATTTTTCTTGGAATTGCATGAACATTGCTTGAGCTCACCGACTACATATTGTGGTTAAAATTAAACAGGGGGCAATCTAATAGGCAAAGCTTAACTTAATAGCTTCTACCTCAGATTAAAATTTTGAATCTCTAGTAATATCTGCCCTTTCTTTTCCCACAGTTTCACTCATATGTTGTTCATAAATCTTAAGTATGGGTTTTTGGCTCTCTGTAAGGTGAAATACTTCATTTAACTTAGCCAAAGCCAGACTTGGAGCAGCCTGGAAATACTCAAGCGTCCCTTCTTCCCAGTACACGAGGGTCTCTGTAGGTTTTTCTCTGTGTCTGTGTCTGCAGGGAGAGGAAGTTGTATTTGACTCCTCCGATGATGGTTAGGTTGCAGCACTGTCTCCTTAGCCGGAGCAAATGCTGGGATGCGCCATGGCTTTGCCTTGGTCATCTACATCACGCACGTCCCATCACTGGGCTCCAGTCTGTTGCAGCGCCTCCAGGCTTAATTTCTGTTCGTAATCTGATTATGGGGTCTGAGCTGTTTCAGCCAGCGGCCTCTTGCTTCTCGTGTACCACAGGCTCAAAGACACAAGTGCCTGGTCGCTCTAGTCCTGCACTGTGAAAAATCTCAACCCAGTTTTGCTTAGACCAGACGAAGGTCGTTGCTGGCTGAGAATTAGCTGTAGAGCAGGCTGTGTGACTGAGCCTTCTGTGTGCAGCCATGTTCAGAAGCCCAGGTTTTTCCAGCTATTTGGGAGCTTTCAAATTCTCTGAGAAACAAGGTAAGGCAAGATAAACATGAAATGCTCTTATGTATGGATTTTATAACATAATGAATGCTTGGGGTCCTCTATTTTGCCCTATGTATTCTCCTGTGTTCAGTTACTTATACACATTTCTCAAAAGACACTTTAAATAGCTAATTGAGTTTATAACTGAGCTTATCCTGTGACTGTTGATAATGTGAATTTTTTTTCCCTTAGTAAGTTAAAGTTATTACGAAACCACTGAAACCTTTATGTAGGAAAAATTGCAAATGCAATCAGAATGCCCACACTTTGGATCAAATTCTAGATGTGCTGCACTTTAGTTAAAATATTTTTCTAAATCAAATGCTATACATACTAAATTCTTTCCAGTAGGCAGTGGTGCGTAGTGTCTTTTTATTAACTCTTCATGTGAGACAGTTTGGAAGAAGATACTGTCTTTTCAGTGGCTTTCTTCCAGCCCAGAGGAAAATACATGCTCTCAATTTAACTACCAAAGTGGTGTGGCATGTTCAGTTTACTGATTGAACAAAAATGAAACGCTAAGGTTATTTTGAGTATCACATTTGAAACTCAGCCGTGATACATCAAAACTGTTTTCCAGCTCAAATGCACTATTGGGAAGTGACTTGAACAATTCAGACCTCAGATTCAGGAATTTTCTCCTACCGCACTTGATAGTTTTGTGAATTGATTTCTCTTTTGTTAATTACATAACAAGAAACTTGTATAGTTAGGAGAAAAGCTTAGATGTTTTGCTGGCATTATATCTTTCATTTTATTGTATTTCTTTAGTTGGCCACAGTTCCAAATTCCAGGACTGAGGATGTATTTTGATGGATAATGAAGTGTCAGCATCTGATATATTTTGTACTTATTTTTCCTCAGGCTTCTGCCCCTAAATATTAAAGAGCAAAAGGCACTTCCTTAGGGGAAGAAGTTTCTGTAAATGGTCTATTTGTGGTTTTCTTAGTGAACAAATGCTGTAAGCCAAAGGCTGTAAAACAGATTACATGCCATTAGACTGGTTGTAAGTTTTATCTGTGCCTGGTTTTGATTAACCTGTTCATTTGGGATGTGTTTTTCCTGTATAGAATTGTTACCAGCTGTCTTTACATAATACATATCTTGTCTTCAAAATACAAATAAATGGTTATTTTTATTAGTTGTTATTGTTTAGATTTTAATGAGAGCAAAAGACACAGTTGAGTTGTCCTTTGCTCTTTAGACCCCACCCCCATTCTTTAAAGGCATCTCAAACATTTCTTGTTACCTGGACCAAAATTGCTTTTTTTCTTCTCTATTCCTGAGTATATAGCTGTGTTATTTAGTATTTAATTGCTTTGAGTTATTCTTGCTGCCATAAAAAATTTAAATGGTAACATTGAACTAACTATGTTAGAAGTATTATTGTTATTATTGTTGTTATTATTTTCATTTACCCGTGGAGTATGTTGGCTGCTTTCTGGAAGAGAAAAGCAAAACTTGCCTATGTACATTTCCATGTGGAATCTGATTCTTAGAAGGTGTCATTTTTGCATTTCTATTTTTTGTTTGGTTAACGGTTTTCTTTTTCTTAAATTATATGTTCAAAAGGAGTTTGGAGAGTTTTTTCTCATTGGATTTTTAACAATTTGCATAACTATTTCAATGTTACATTATTTCTTTTCCCTTAGACTTCAACAAGAAAAACTTAAGCTTCGTTGGATTCCCACGTCAAAGGAAAGTTTCAAGGTAAAGTAGCCTTGTCTCAACGACTGTGAAATTTTAAAGATTTGTTGTAGCTTTTAAAATTATTCTCTTGAATGTCTAACTCATGAGTTTAAATGTTTGGCAATATGTTTTCTATTGATTTATTAAAATTTATGAAGCAAAGGAATCTTTGTATTTAATTCTGTTTATGGAAACTATTTGGAGAACAGAATCTGGGTGTCTCTTGTCATTGCAAACTTTTAAAGGACTATTATCTTTTCTTTCTCACACCTGCCTCTAAGCAGGCACTGTCCTTTTGCAATCTGTCCATCAAAGAAGGGAGCTAGATTCTTTTTAGAAATGGTTTAAACTTGTTTCTCCTCCCTCTTCCTTCCTCCTTGCTTCCTCTCCTCCCTCCCTCCCTTCCTTTTTCCATAGACATACACACACACACATCCATCCATCCATCCATCCATCCATCCGTCCATCCGTCCATCCACCCATTTGAGTTATTCTTCCCTGGTCTTTCCATCTCTCTCTCTCTTAACCTTTCTGTACTTCCAATCCCCTTGGCCCCAGAATATTATGGGTGCTAATTTGATTGACCTAATGTGCTACAACTCCGTGACACATCATCATGGATGTAAGAGAACGTGGAAATGAATGCCTGTGCCATACACAGTAGCTGTATCTCAGGTACTTTTTAGTAGATTGTTGCCTATATTAATAGAGTTTGATATTTTCAGATGGAGGCACAAAGTTGTCCGCTACACAGTCAGGCAAAGGTCTCAATCTGTGCTTTACTATAGTGGAAGGGCCCAGCTCCAATTTCCACACAGTTGCTCTTGTGCCTCAGGTATTATGACATTGTTCCTTGACCAAAAAGGATTTGCATTTCAACAACATTAGAATAGACAGGGGTCTAACTTCTGTCCTCCTCAGGCTGAGCCTGCTCTGCATTTGAAAATGCCAGTTGATCTTGCAAACACACTGGATGGGACAAATCCTTGGTGTAATTCATCCGCATCTTTTAAATGTTTATGCTTTATTTAATTTTTACACACAATATCATCAAGCAGCACATCTAAGTATAAGGTTAATTAGAGCAGTGATGATCCAGAGTCATCAGTGAGGCTGTCTTAACTGACTCACAAAACGTTACTTTTTTAATGGGATGCATCCATCATCTCTATTTCTCATCTTGGCCGTGTTTTAATAGGATCTGAGGCTTGGTTTCTTTCTTTTTTTGATGGGGGGGGACGGTCTTGCTCTGTCGCCCAGGCTGGAGTGCAGTGACGCAATCTCGGCTCACTGCAAACTCTGCCTCCCAGGTTCACGCCACTCTCCTGCCTCAGCCTCCCGAGTAGCTGGGACTACAGGTGCCCGCCACCACGCCTGGCTAATTTTTTTGTATTTTTAGTAGAGACGGGGTTTCACCGTGTTAGCCAGGATGGTCTCGATCTCCTGACCTCATGATCCACCCGCCTCGACCTCCCAAAGTGCTGAGATTACAGGCATGAGCCACTGCTCCTGACCCCGGCTTGTTTTCTAATATGTCCCTAGTAGGTTGATTTAACTGTCATGGAGCTAATAAGTGATTAAGGAAACAAGAGACAGGAAGGCATTCCTTATTCAAGGATAGGAAAAGCATGCAATATGAAAGTCACACACGTCAGTGGACAGAGACTCAAACAGACACAGCTGTTCTCAAATCATGGGTGTTACGTCATGCATACCTAGTAAAATGACAGCCTATGTGCTATGGTGCTAAGTGTAAAATAGGCTGGAGGTACAAGAGCCTGCTTCCTTAAAAGAAATCTAGTCAACCAGACACCAGCTAAAAGAGACGAAAATATGAGCTAAAGGGGCTTCATCTCCCATATCTTGTAATTTAAACTTCAGTAGGGGAATGAACAGATTGTGGAGGAGACTTACACTGTGTGGGTGCTGCACAGTCCTTGTAATAGTAGCAT
Organism: Theropithecus gelada; assembly: GCF_003255815.1. Taxonomy (NCBI): domain Eukaryota; kingdom Metazoa; phylum Chordata; class Mammalia; order Primates; family Cercopithecidae; genus Theropithecus; species Theropithecus gelada. The sequence continues at coordinate 20,278,237 of NC_037677.1, forward strand.
TTCCACGTTGTGAAAAATAGAGATGATAACAGCGGAGTTTCCTGCTCTCCCTTTAATAAAATTCCCCCTGTTGCTACGGGTAGGCATTTAAGTAGGTTAATGGGACACATTTAAAAGAAAAATTGTCATGGAAGCAGGGGGCATTCTCTTCTTAGAAGCAGAGGAAGGGGGGTGGTGGCACAAACAATCAGTCCTAAAGAATGAGCGCCGTTTCAGGGGAGACAGAGAGTTGGATAAAAATCCAAAAGGTGTTTCTCACTGTTAGAAAGCTAAAATCAAAATGCAGAAAATGAAGTGGACAGCACTAACTTTAGTATCTATGGAGAGATGCCTCCCTACTGAAACATAGGCTCTTACTTTTGGTTGAGCTCTAGTGAAACACCAAGGCCTGCAGAGGTTGCCCCTGCAGGCACCCCTTTGTCCCTCGGGGGGTGACTGAGGAGGAAGGGCAGGATCCAGCATCTGAGAGCTCCATGCTTTTGGGGTCACCAGTCCATGTGCGTTAGTAATGGGCCCTACCAGTCTCCCTGCTCTGGAGCCTCTGGGTCAGAAGAAGCAGAGAGGAGAGGAGAGTCCGGACCCTCCCAGGTGCTTGTGTTTCATCAGCGTTAGATGAGCCGGAAAAGGTGCTCACCGATGAACCGTCCTGAATTTTACAAGCACGTCTTACCTGTGTTTTCACTGATGATCGGTGCCCTCAGGTAGAGAAAGTTCAGGGAAGAAACACGATTTTTTTTAAAGAAAGAAACTCGATTTCACATGTTGATTTGAGGGGTCTTGCATCAATCACAGCTTGTGGCACCGCCTTGAGCCAGAGCCACACTTTCCAGCCCAGTCTGCCTGCTCCCGCTCCTCCTGCCTGCTCATCTGCTTTCTCAGAACCCCCCAGTCATTTAGCAGGAGCAGGGGAGACAGTCAGGGGAGAGAGGCAGCGGAGACAGGACCAGAGGGTGATGACAGCCGTGTGGACTCAGTAATAAATGTTTACCTGGAAGCTGCAGATTCTAAAATCGATACTTTACAAACACGTGCAATTACACCAGTTTTTCACACATGTATGCAAGGTGAGCGAAGGTGCTAAGGGATGATGTGTTCCAAATTATGTCCTATCCAAAGATGAAAGAAGGAAAGAAAGGAAGAAAGGAAAGGAGGGAGGGTGAGATGGAAGGGAGGAGGAGGGGCTTATGACTGATGTTATTGACCGTATGCTCTTATAGTTATTCTCAATGTTTGTAATGATTTTACCCCTGGCCGTCACATCAACTTTGCATAAAAAGTACACAAAAAATACTTCAGGGTGAATTATAGTATTCATTTGAAGTGTTTTGTAGTAGTCGTTCATTCATTCAACATATTTTAATTTTTTAAAAATAATTTTTAATTCAATCATTTAATTTTTTAACAGACAGGGTCTCACTCTGTCTCCCAGGCTGGAGTACAGTGAAATGATCATAGCTTACTGCAACCTCAAACTCCTAGGCTCAATGGATCCTGCCACCTCAGCCTCCTGAGTAGCTGGGACTACAGGCTTGTGCCACTGTGCCTGGCTAATTTTCCTGTTTTTTTTTTTTTTTTTTTTTTTTTAAGAGATGGGATCTTGCTATGTTGACCACGCTGGTCTCAAACTCCTGGGTTCAAACAGTCTTCCTGCCTCAGCCCCCAGAAAGTGCTGGGGTTAATGAGGTGTGTAATATACTTTGGGTTCTGGTCAGGATAGGCAGTGGGTCCAGGTGCTCTGCCCTGAGGACATGACCAGTCAACTGAGGTCCAGATGAGGAGCGACACAAAGCCACAGGACGGCAGGAGGCTGGAGAGGAGAGAGCTCAGGCGGAGGAAACAGCATGTCGAGTGAACCACGTTAAGAAGCATCAGAGACTTTCCTCTTAGAACTTGGGTTTTCTTTGGTTTCTGACCTGCCATCAAAAGGCTGCACTTCACGTGGTGCTGGCACTATCTGTAGTGTGTTTGGAGAAAATAAGTGCCCGTGGAGCCAGGCAGTGTTCGGTGATGACTCGTAAAGCTCACTCTGTAAATTCAGCGGAGTATTTAACTCAGGGACACTTTCTTGCTTTTCATTAGTGACTCCATTGAGCTTTCTGAGAAACAGAAAAAAAGAGGAAAATAAAGGCACACAGATGTTTATTTCTGAAAATAAGATATAGCATTTGTACCCCAAGTCAGTGCCCAACAAGCTAAATATTTCAGGGATTGTATTATTTCACTTTAATGTAGAATTTTTTTTTTCCTGAAAATATTTTAGTTTCCCAAAGAAAGTATAGAGCTTTGTCAAGATGTTTAAATTAGCAATTAAATAATCAGTTAAAACAACATGCCATTCCTTAAGTCGAGTACATTTCTGACATTATTTAATGTTTTGAGGTTTCTACATTGAAAGCAGTAGTTACTGCCTTACAATTCAGTGTTTAGAAGTCAGTGCTAATTCCAAGTTTCTGACTAGGCCGGTGTCCTAGGCTCTTCCAGCCAATCTGGAGTGTGGCTTATGAAGCCTAATTATTCTCTAGACTTTTCATTAAATAATGTGAACACTTACCTATGGAGTATAAGCTTTGCTACATTGGATATGGAAAGACGAAGATTTCAGATGGGCTTGGTTCTAGGAGCGCGGGATGGCGGCCACGCTTTGGACTGTGTGGAAGTTCTTTCTGTGTAGTTTACACAGAGGGTAGAGGTTATTCAGCTGTCCCACTTACACAGTACCCACAGCGGCTTCCTCGGTCTCTTCCTTGGCCTCTATGGAAATGCACCCGTACAGGGGGAAGGTCAGCTTCACAGTGAGTCTTTTTCATGCCCATCTTTTACCCCTCTGGAGGTCACACTGACCTTGAGGAACTGCAGTTCCCTGTTTCCACAGGTTTGTTTTCTTCCTTCGAGGCAGCAGCACCCTCTGCCCTGCCTGCTCTGGGCACATCAAAGACGGAGTTGTGTACACAGCAGTCTTGGGGTGACTGTGGCTGGTATTAAACTAGGAGACGAATTTGAATCTCATCTCCTCTTCTTGTCAAATATGAGTCTTTGCACAAATCACGTAACAATTTCCGGATCTGTAAACTGAGGATGGTACTAGTTCCGGTGTTGTGCTGCAGCGTGACGTGCATGCCTCTCTCCCGACTTTGAGTTCAGTGAGTCCTGTGGGAGCCTGAGATCCGCCATGGTGGGAGTGTTGACACCACCAGTCAATACTACAAAGCAGGTGCCAGGTGGAGGGCCTGGGTGGGCGGGGCAAGAGGTCAGGGCCATTTGTACCTTTATCAGCACCCCGCTGAGTAGTTCATACCTCCTAGGGTCTTGGGGAGATAATTAAGGAGATACCTGGGGTGTGCTTAACATGGGGGAAGGTCCACAGTAAGGGCTCACTTCCTTTATTATTCTCCTCTTTCATTTCCTCTTTTATTCCAACACGAGTCTTCATGAGGCTTTCCAAACTTTTGACCATGCTCTGATGCCTTGGTTGTTTGAAGGCATGTTACTTTAATGTAATTTTAACACTGGAGGACAGCGTGTAGATCACCTAGACAAGTTACTGATTTTCTGAAGAAGAAATTGTAGCGCAGAGAGGTTGAGTAATTAATACAAGCTTGCACAGCTATTCTTAGGTCAAGAAGAGGTGGTCAGTCTGAGTTAAAGCACACGACTCCCAGTTCAGCAATGTCTTCACACACCACACCACCCGACAATCCTGCTGTAATTACTTAGTTGCACAAAAAATCACAATATTTACAGAAATATAAATACGTGAAAAAAGTTACCAATTTACTCCCCAATATAAAATGTTTTACCTGCGATCTATGTATACATATTTAATGATGTGGAACAATATCATAATTTTTATGTTCTGCATTTTTTCACTTATATATCTTTATTTAAACGGACTTAACTTTATTAATGGAGTAATTTTTAGTTTTCAGAAGGAGTTCTCACTCGAAGATAAAGAACAGCTCGCTAACCACAAAAGAGGAACTGATGCTAAGCTTTTAGTTGCACTTCCTAAAGGTAAGGCTGTTCCTAAGTGACCAACCAGGTCTAGGTAGATGCTATTGTGTTGTCCGAATTTCCTTGAGCAGAACTCTCTCCCTAACCTCCAGCTTACAGTCTCCTTTGCCGCCCTTCCTGCCTCCTCCAAGAATTAGCTTCAATTCCCTGCCGTCTCCATGCATTTTTAATCCTCACCTTTCTACTCTTTCTTGCCCTTTAATTTTCTACTCTTTCTTGCCCTTTAATTTTAGTTTTCTTTTTTTTTTTTTGAGACAAGAGTCTGGCTGTCTCCCAGGCTGGAGTGCAGAGGTGCGATCTGGGCTCACTGCAAGCTCCGCCTCCCGGGTTCACGCCATTCTCCTGCCTCAGCCTCCCGTGTAGCTGGGACTACAGGCGCCCGCCACCACACCCAGGTAATTTTTTGTATTTTTAGTAGAGACGGGGTTTCACCGTGTTAGCCAGGATGGTCTCGATCTCCTGACCTCGTGATCTGCCCGCCTCGGCCTCCCAAAATGCTGGGATTACAGGCGTGAGCCACCGCGCCCGGCCAGGGCTTTTGCATTTAACATCTTGTAGCTTCCCTGCTGGGCTGCGAACAGCCCGTTCAGACTATATCATGACCATCTTTCTTCTTCCCCAGGCAGGCACTCACATGTGTTTGGTGAATTACTGTTTCCACTGGTCAAGGCGCACATGCAGTAAAATGTCTGCACCACTATAAACCAATTCCCCCTAGTTTTTCCTGTGAAATGATGGAAACATCACCTGGTCTTTGTAACTGTAACACCAGCACAGGGAACGATCATTGGTCCAGGCTCACTTCATCCTGACTGAGCTGTGGAGACCTTCCAGGGGAAGAAACAGATTTGATGGAAGGACAGATTTTTTCTACTCTGAAAGAAAAAGCAAAAAGCATGCCCCAAAGAAATTAGACCAAACAACATATTCTTTTAATAGAAAGTAAATCCAGTAAAAAAGGCCCGCTGCTGAATTGGAATATATCTGAGGAACTGAACGGATGATGGGCCAAGGCATAGTCTGATAGGGTGGATGTCTGAAAGACTCCGGGGATTTGGCCTGGTGAGGAAAACCCAGACAGGGACATGTGGCAATTCTCAAGAACTGACAACACTGTCAGCTGGAATATAGCTTTATTCTATGTCGCTCCAGAGGCAAAAGTAAGAATAATGTATAGAATTACAAGAAGGCAGATGAGATTTCGTTTCAAAAAGAAAATTAATCGTTCATGCTACCTGGAAATGAGGTGATCCACACTGTGCTCGCATCAGAGTTTTCAAGGCAAGCCAGTGGCCTCGTGTCCAGGTAGGATGGGTGCAGGTGGGGCGTAGGACGGGTGCAGGTGGGGCATAGAACGGCTGTCAAATGGAATGACTCTGCCGATGTTTAGGACTCTCTGTGAAAGACAAAAAAAACCAGTTTCATCTGAGCCAAACTAAAGTGCTTAAAACCTATGCAGATGATCAAAACAAAGTATAAGAATGAACAAATCGATATCAGCAATAGCTGAGAAGAGTTGATTAGGCGAAGTTCTACCTAGCAGAGGTTGTTTCTACCAGTCAGAAGCGTCCCTCTTTCCCCTTCTCTATCCCAGTTCTTTCATTTGATGCATAATACCACAGGCAATATTACGAGCAGAAAAATCAAAAGCAGTATGAAATGTTAGGTTCCTTAAGGTTCAATAAATGGTAACTTCATCTGTAATAAACTTTTAGAACACCTAAGCTTATTAGCCAGTTGTATTAAAAATTTTCTCATAAATGATTATAAAAAATAATTTTTACAAATCGAAGATGATGATTTCGTGTATTCACCAGATTGATGTTTCTAAAGTAACATGGTCCCTTAAATCCTTAAAACATGCTTTAAAAGTGCCAGTGCACCCGCCGGGCAAGGCGGCTCACATCTGTAATCCCAGCACTTTGGGAGGCCGAGGCGGGCGGATCATGAGATCAGGAGATCAAGACCATCCCGGCTAACATGGTGAAACCCCGTCTCTACTAAAAATACAAAAAATTAGCTGGGCAAGAAGTCCCAGCTACTCAGGAGGCTGAGGCAGGAGAATCGCTTGAAACCTGGAGGCGGAGATGGCAGTGAGCCAAGATCACACCACTGCACTCCAGCCAGGGCAACAGAGCAAGACTCTGTCTCAAAAAAAAAAGGTGCCAGTGCCCCATGTCCCCTGAATTTCACCTAAATTCTCTACAGTCTTATTTCGTATATCTTTGCTTTTTATGAGAAAAAATAGGAAGATTTGGAAAGACCAGCAATTTCATTGTTTCTCTGATTTAACACATGTATTAATGATTTTATGTGTCAGCTCTTAGCAATATTATGTTAAAAAGGGATTTGGTTATAATTTTATTTGAATGACATCAAGTTTTATGTGTGATAAGTTTATAGAAGTCTCTTTCTGTTCATTTCCTGTGAAACTGGGCATTAAAGTGGTTGTTACTTTTTCTCTACAGGACTTCCTGTAAGTGTGTATCACAAACAAGTAATCAAGGGATTAAAAATCTTTACCTATATAACTTCTATAATATTAAAAAAAAGATTTTTTGTTTAGGAATTGTGACGTGGACCAAATATATTACTCCACTTTCTTTAGCAGCTTTATTAAGATGCAGCACACATACCATGCAATCCTATCCTTTGAAGTATGCCATTCGGTCGGTTTTAGCAATTCACAGAGTTCTGCCTCCATCGGCACAGCCAGTTTTAGAACATTTTCATGACTCCGTAAAGAAACGCTTTAGCCGTCACCCCTCCCCTTATTCCTCTAGTTTGTAATTGCTTGGTTTATGAGCTGCTTGTCTTTATATTAGTGGCTGCCATCCAAGAGTAAAAGTGAAAGGGCTTTACTCCTGTGGGAAGTAAGATCAGAATATTCCGGATCTGGCCTGGGCTCTTGGGCTGTCGCGTGAAGGAGGAGAGAAGTGTTCTTGGCAGTACCGCTGCCACTTATATTTCTTTGGAAGGTTCTACTGTGCTCACGTTTGGAGGACTGAACTCAACAATGTCTTAACCAGAAACCGTCTGTTTCTTAGAGCTAAGGGAATAAACTGTTTCCTAAGAAAAGCACCCTGCAGACCAAATTGTCCAGAATATTGGTGTTATATAGTCTTATTGCAAAGCATAGTAGGTGGTTGTAAATAACTTATGAAGTATTACAGCTCTGCTGTCAAATTTCCTTAAATCACCTTACTTGAAAACTAACCTCCAGCTCCCATTAGAAATAACTAAAGAAATAGACTCATAGAGTCCATATTGCCACAGTGGTACCACTCCGAATCACTCAAAGAAGAGTAACAGACCATGAAACAGGTAAAACAAGGGACATATGGATATGTTTAGAAGTCCTAATGTATTTGAAAGCAAAGTAGAAAATGTCTTATTATAATGGAAATTAGACCATCGATGCTTATTTATATCTGGATTGCATAATAACTACTATTACTGAACATGAACCGTATATTAATTATAATTATGACACAGCATATAATCATTGAATTATAGCTGGTGAACCTAATTTTAAAGAGCATCCTTATTCTTTTTTGTTAAGAAATGCACACTGAAGAATTTAGAGATAAAGGGGCCTCATGCTGCAATTGACTCAGATGGTTCAGAAAAAATATTATGTATGTATGCACGCAGACATATGCACATATAAATATACTTAAGAGAGAGAAAAAAAGAATAAAAATAAACCCAATGTAGTAAAATGTTAACATATTATGAAGGATATCTCTTACATTTTCTGTATGTCTGATATTACAAAAAATTTTTTTGAAGTTTTAAAAACAGAAACCTTCAAGATTATCAATCAGAAGGTAACTTTGGTAGAACTGTAGGTAGGCTTTATAAATAAAACAACAGAGTTACAACACAGATTTCCACAGCAATGGTGACTTTCATGCATGATGTTTTTAGTACTGGCTTTATGCTAATAATAGTACAAAAACATGTTTTATATGATTAATAATAATATAAAATAATATAAAACTTGGTTTATATAATAATATAACACATATAAATCATATTTTATATATATATATTTTTTTCGAGGCAGAATCATGCTCTGTCACTCAGGCTGGAGTGCAGTGGCACAATCTTGATTCACTGCAACCTCTGTCTCCCAGGTTCAAGCAATTCTCCTGCCTCAGCCTCCCGAGTAGCCGGGATTACAGACACATGCTACCAGGCCTAGCTAATTTTTTGTAAATTTAGTAGAGACAGGGTTTCATCATGTTAGTCAGGCTAGTCTCAAACGCCTGACCTCAAGTGATCCGCCCACCTCAGCTTCCTAAGGTGCTGGGATTACAGGCACGATCCACCATGCCTGGCTATTATTATAAATAATAATATAAAACAGATATGTAATATAATACACATTAGTTACACACTAATTATATTACATGTTAGTATAGATTTGGGGAAAAGAGGCAAAACTCCAAATGTCTCTCTGTTGCTTCTTTTTGTCTTGTACCTCATTTCTTAAAATCCCGTTTCTATAGGAATGAGGCATATGTTGGTAATTAAAAATATATTTGCTAGAAAGAATAGACTGAGAGGACATCATTTGTTTTCTAGAGAGACTTTTTAATTTTCCTTTAAAAATTCACTATAGGTTTCCACTAAGAAGTAATAAGCTCACTAATACATTTAAAGGACAATTTAATTTATGAGCTCATTTAATTCCTCGGTGAATGATCAGAGAGGACCCTAAGGTGTCCCTTCAAGTACCCACTATGTTGATGGATTCTAGCTTCCAGGAGCAATAGATTTGGCATAGCTTTGCGTTGAATCTGGGCTTGACTGAGAAGAGTGCAGTGCTGGGCTAGTGGCGTCTGTGCTGTGTAACCTAGGGCCTGGGTGTCTAAGGCACAGGCTGTGTATTTGAAATTGTAATACTGGGGGATCAGTGATTCTCAATGGTTCTCAATCTAGGACAATCCCTAAGGGGCTTTAGAAATATATGAGGATATTTTTGTGTCACAGCAACTGGGGGTGATTTAGCATCACTAGGAGAACCTAGGACATTCAACATCCGTGGTACAGAGCTTACAGCAAGGCCACTTCCCACTCAGAAACCATTAGCACTTCCATAGTGATCTGGGAGCTCTCCAGAGCCAGCCTCCTCAGCCCATGACCCCGATGAGGTCCATCTGTGTGTCTGCTAGATCCTGTCCTGAGAATGTCTTGTCTTATGCCCGGAAGTGGATGGCTATCATAGGGCAGTGTTCCCTGGAAGGGCAGTGGGAAAGTCTGCCTTTCCTGTGGACGGGAGGCTTGCACAGTCTCCCAACTAGATCTTTCCTTCTGGAATACGGTAAATCGAGACTTGCAGGAAGCAACATGTTGCTTTGCTTTTCCATACACTGTTGTAATCTTTTTTTAAAGTGCCTTTAGTTGCATTTCTATGGAAAAATTGTTAAATTAATTAAAACTTGGATGAAATGAAAGTGATTTTCAACAGTCTCTAATTAGAACCAAGAAAAGTCTATCTTAACTTTTTCCAGTGGAAGTTACATGATACTCTGCATATTAACGGTTTTGATGACTTATCCAGTTGAAATAACGTGGGGTGAGAAAAGGGACATTTTAGGCCAGGTGCGGTGGCTCACGCCTGCAATCCCAGCACTTTGGGAGGCCGAGGCGGGCAGATCCCTTGAGCCTAGGAGTTCAAGACCATCCTGGATGACATAGCGAAACTCCATCTCCACAAAAAACAACCAAAAGCTAGCCAGGCGTGGTGGTACGTGCCTGTCATCTCACCTACTTGCGAGGCTGAGTTGGCAGGATCACTTGAGTCTGGGAAGTTGAGGCTACAGTGAGTTGAGATCATGTCTCTACACTCCAGCCTGGGTGACAGAATGAGACCCTGTCTCAAAAAGAAAGAGAGGGGGGAGCAAAGAAAAGAAAGAGAAGGAGAAGGGAGGGGAGAGGAGGGGATGTGATTATGCTACTCAGGACCCTAATAATATTTTCTGTTTCTCAGTTGGGGTTTGAGGTATGGGTTCAAGTCGTACCTTTTAGGCACCCTTGGAATTTGGTGTCGATAGCTCCTTGAGTGGTCTTTTGAAAAACAGGGCTCCACTCTTCTCTTTGGGGTTTAAATAATTAAATAAAACCCTTTGGTTTTTGTCATCCTTGAAAATATTTTGAAAATATGTCCTATCAGCCATTAAAGTTTTATCACCATAATCTTCACGTGGGCTAATTTGTTGACAGGGAAGCTGTTGTTATTGACCAAGCCTCCTCTCCCAAGGCCGCATGGCAGGGTGCACCATTCTCACTATACCCCTGTCTTCTAAATAGCAACATAATTAGAAGGAGGACTTCTCTGCCTCCAGCTACGCTGGTTCCTGGGGAGGCCAACTGGGAGACCTTTGGAAGTCAGAGGGAGAGAGGTTTTGTTTCTACGAAGCCAGCTACCCTAACAAAAGCCAATTCAACTGAAGTTTTAAGATGGCTATCACTTAAAAAATAAATGAAGAAAAACAAGGCTTCAATCCCTGAACACAAAGGGCAATATAAAACTTTGTGTGTGTATGCGTGCATGTGTGTGTGTGTGTGTGTGTGTAGTTTTGACTCATTACTAAAAATTACCACTTAGAGAAAAGAAAAAGGAAATTGAAGCAGTCGAAAACCAAATTCCTTTGAGTTTCTCCTGTGACTCAGCCTTTCAAAACTTCTCATTGGCCCTGGCCCCGGGCTGTCCGGCCACCCCTCTCTCTTTCTCCCACCCCATTCTGAGTCTTTCATAGGAGTCACTCAGATGTACCCTTATTAATTTAAGCTATTGAGGAGGAGGCAAAAAGAGAGATCTTTATTCTCCATGAACTTTGGCCATTTATCCAAAGAAACAGTTGTCTGGCATCTCAGTAATATGCTGGTGGTCAGTGTCATGTGAGAACCTCCCAACCTCAGCACATCGTTTGTTCTGTTTCTCCAATGCTGCCAGAAACATTGGGGTAATTACCTTGCCCATCATCCACCTAAATTATAGCAAGGAAACCAATGTTAACATTTCCTTCCAGCAAAAGCTTGTGCAGGGAGGCGGAGGACCTGTGTTCATCTAAACTGTAGCTAATTGAGCAGCCACTTTAGGCACTGTGGGAAACAATCAGATAGTTACAGCCATTGACAGATTCCATGAGAGGGAGGAGGAGGAGCCGCCGTGAGTTCATGCTTGTAGCTTGCGGATGGCCCTGTGGGGTTCACACTCCTAGTCTATGCTTCTGTAAATGATTTCCGTAGTAAAAGCTTAGAATACTTTGTTAAACCAAACAAAAGTTAGAAACAGTTATTGAGATTTCTCCCTAAAATACTTTCCTAGAGAGACCTTGCTCGTCAGGTCTCCCTGGATTCCCCTAGATGAAATAAAACCTTCTCCTTTACCCTGTATTTTACTTCTTAGCCAATCTATATATGTGACATTTACATGAGTCACCTATATAGGTGTTGCAATGTATATACAACAAAGCATTCTATTTAAATTATTTTAATGTACGTAATTTTAAATGGATTACATATTTATTTCATATTGTACAGTATATTGAATGAGCATGACTTCACTTTGCCTTGATAACTCAGTCATTTTTATGAGCATCAAATATTCAACTTGACCTTAGAAGAGAATGATGCATCCTAGTGTGTGTGTGTGTGTGTGCGCGTGCACACACTCTTATTCATTTGGCATCTGCCTCCCCTACTAGGAAACAGTCTCCAAGAAAGCAGGAACTTGGTCAGTTTTGCATGTCACTGTTACATAGGAACCAAGAACTGAAATTTGCAGTTCAATAAAGATGTTGCGTGAGTGAATAAAATGAGCGCATGACTACTAATACTATATTTTGTTCTTTTTTGGTTTTCTTCTAGTTGCAGAATTAAGACAAATCTTTGAACCAAAGAAAAAAGAATTCTTAGAAATGAAAAGGTAAGATCTTTATAGTGGGAATTAGGAAATAGAAGAGAGCTTGGCAAAGCAGTATTCTGCTTTCCTTTAGACTCGATCGCTGTTGCTCACTCTGCCTCTTGTGGTGTATCTCACAGAAAAGAAAGAATTGCCAGGCGCCTGGAAGGGATTGAAAATGACACCCAGCCCATCCTCTTGCAGAGCTGCACAGGGTTGGTGACTCACCGCCTGCTGGAGGAAGACACCCCTCGATACATGCGAGCCAGCGACCCTGCCAGCCCCCACATCGGTGAGCGTGGAGCTGGGTGGCCCATTTTCCAGCAGGCTGCCTGGCTGGTTACACGTCGCCTTTTCCACCCAGTGGTATCAGAACGTGAGATATTCCACAGAAGTGAATTGTGTGGATATAACTTTTTTAACACAAGGTTTCACTCTGTCACACAGGCTGGAATGCAGGAGTATGATCATAGCTCGCTGCAGCCTTGACTCCTGGGCTCAAGCTCAAGGGTTCTCCCGCCCCAGCCTCCTGAGTTGCTGGGACTACAGGCTTGCACCACCACACCTGGCTAATTTTTTTAAAAAACATTTTTGTAGAGACAGAGTCTCACTATGTTGCCCAGGCTGGTCTCGAACTTCTGGCTTTTAGTGATCCTTCCACCTTGGCCTTCCAAAGTGCTGAAAATATAAGCGTGAGCCAGTGGACTTGACCTACTTTTTTGTTAAGTATATTTGGTTTTTGTTTATTTTTAGTTTTAGTTTTTTCAGAGCCAAAGTGCAGTGGCCTGATGAAAGCTCACTGAAGCGTCAACCTCCCAGGCTCAAGTGATCCTCCCGCCTCAGCCTCCTGAGTAGCTAGGACTACCAGCACGTGCCACCATGCCTGGCTATTAAGTATATTTGCTAAAAACAGCGACAGTAAAAACAGCATGTAATCTCTGCCCCGCCTCATGGACATGGCCTTCCGGTGTCACAGCAGTGTGAAATGATTCCTCTCGGCACATTATTGGGTAACTGAGGGCCAGTCATTCCTCCTCCCTAGACTGGGGCCCTCAACCCTCAAAGGCGGTTACTGTGTCTTTCTGCACCCTCAGGGTCCAGCACAGGATCCGTGCTCTGAGATAGGGGCCTCTCAAGGTTCCGACCCAGCACAGGGAGCAGCTGCTCTCAGCAGGGAGCATTAGAGGCAAAGCTGCACCTTGAATGAGTATGGTTCTTACTCTGGAGATACAAGAAACTTTCTATTTACATTGCATATTTATTCTACATTGCATATTTATTTCATATTAAACAGTATGTTGAGGGTGCATGACTCAGCTTTTCCCTAATCACTCAGTCATTGTTGTCATCAAATATTCAACTTGACTTTAGGAGAGGAGGATGTACACAGAGCTGTTCTTCCCACCACAGTCCCTGGCTCTGAGGCGCTGTGCTGCTGTTTTGTATTTTTTTATGTTTTTTTATTGTATTTTATTTTTGGAGATGGAGTCTCTCTCTTGTTGCCCAGGCTGGATCTTGGCTCACTGCAGCCTCCACCTGCCAGGTTTAAGTGATTCTCTTGCCTCAGCCTCCAGAGTAGCTGGGATTGCAGGTGCCCGCCACCATACTGGGCTAATTTTTTTGTATTTTTAGTAGAGATGAGGTTTCACCATGTTGGTCAGGCTGGTCTCGAACTCCTGACCTCAGGTGATCCCCCTGCCTCAGCCACCCAAAGTGTTGTGATTACAGGCGTGAGCCACCAAGCCCAGCCATGCTGCTGGTTTTTATAGCTGGTGTTTTCTAGTTTCTTGCTCAGAGAGAGCTGTTGATCTCATTTTATGATGTTATCAGTTTGCTTGTCTCTACAGTTTCCAATTTCCTGTGGCCAGAAAGCTAGAAAACTAAGATATTTTTAAACCACGTGCAATTATTAAAAAAAAAAAAAAAAAGGCTGGGCATGGTGGCTCACACCAGTAATTCCAGCACTTTGGGAGGCTGAGGCAGGAGAATAGCTTGAGCTCAGGAGTGCAAGATTAGCCTGGACACCACAGCCAGACTCCATCTCTTAAAAAGTAATTACACGCATGAAATGTCAATACATGGATCAGAGTCTCAAAATTTATAGCCAGAAATAAACCTTGGTGTATATGAAATGGTAATCTGTGTAGTATATGATAGTTTAAGCTTCACATAGTAATGAGAAAAGGAAGAATTATTTAATAAAATCATAATAAAAAAATGAGTTCGCCAGAGGGTGGGAAGAGGCATATCCCTCTTCTCACTTCATACCAAACTCCAAAATTAGTTCCAGTTACTCACCTGTTTAATTTAAAGAAAATAATGGAAAAGATACATGTATATTTAATTCAGGTGGAATGAAAAAGACCATATGGGAAGGGTTAAGGTAATAATGAAATGCCTGTTAGATAGACTGTTAGGGCCCTTAAATGACGTCTTCAAAATAGATTTCCAAATATGGGAAATTTTTGTTTGTTTGTTTGTTTGTGACAGAGTCTCACTTTGTTGCCCAGACTGGAGTGCAGTGGCATGATCTCGGCACACTACAACCTCCGCCTGCCGGGTTCAAGCGATTCTCCTACCTCAGCCTCCTGAGCAGCTGGGATTACAAGCGCACGCCACTGCGCCTGGCTAATTTTTGTATTTTTAGTAGAGACAGCGTTTCACCATGTTGGTCAGGCTGGTCTCAAACTCTTGACCTCGTGATCTGCCTGCTTCGTGATCCGCCTGCCTCAGCCTCCCAAAGTGCTAGGATTACAGGTGTGAGCCAGCCGGGAAAACATTTTTATAGAATGTGCCAAGCGGGAAATCATTTTTATAGAATATTAATAACACTAAATAATTTATAAAGAAAAAATTCTATGAAAAACTAGAAGGAATATATAAAAATGTTATTAATTTGTAGGGTAATGATTGGTAGGTTTTTTGTGGTTTTTTTTGAGACAAGGTCTTGCTCTCTTGCTCAGGTTAGAGTTCAGTGGCACGATTGATCATAGCTTACTGCACCCTTAAACTCCTGGGCTCAAGCTAACTGTCCACCTCAGCCTCCTGAGTAGCTGGCACCATGGACATGTGCCATCATGCCCAGCTAATTTTTAAAATAATTTTTGTAGAGGCAGGGTCTCACTATGTTACCCAGGCTGGTCTCGAACTCCTGGCCCCCAGCCACCCTCCCACCTCAGTTTCCCAAAGCGCTGGGATTACAGGTATAAGCCACTATGCCAGGCCCACATTGGATATTTCCTACATCAGGCATGTGTGTTATAATTGGGGAAAAAAACACTTCTGTAAAAAAGAAAAGCCTGGTGAATAGTGATATGGGCCATATAGTTATGGTTACTCTCAGATCCCGGGAAACCAGCATCCATCCCTTGTCCATTGGCAGCAGCTCAGTTGTCTGGTGTCTTTCCCAGAGGACTCTGAACCCATCCTATGGCCTCCCACGTGAAATACTGAACTCCACAAAAAAGAGTAAATCAGTAAGGGGAAATAAGCACTGAACAAGCACCGAACTCTGAGGTGCTCTCGGGAGTGAAGGGGCTGAGCTTAAGTTAAAACCATGCCTTACGGGGCTTGTAGAACATGCACATTCACAGCCTTTGTAGATTTCACTGCAGGTCTCAGACTTCTTCAGTAGTCCAGGTAAATAATCACTTTAGGTGAACACACCTCAGTGAGAAACTGGTCCTTCACCGCATGGGCACCCAAGTGTGTGCTGTGTGCAGTAGAGAGTGTCACTCTATGTGTAAATACATGTCTTTACTTGAAATCTGCACCTCTCATCCATGTGACCTTCTTGTAGGCCGATCAAATGAAGAGGAGGAAACTTCTGATTCTTCTCTAGAAAAGCAAACTCGATCCAAATACTGCACAGAAACCTCTGGCGTCCACAGTGACTCACCCTATGGTTCAGGTACCATGGACACCCACAGTCTGGAGTCCAAAGCCGAAAGAATTGCAAGGTACAAAGCAGAAAGAAGGCGACAGCTGGCAGAGAAATATGGGCTGACCCTGGATCCTGAGGCCGACTCTGAGTATTTATCCCGCTATACCAAGTCCAGGAAGGAGCCTGATGCTGTCGAGAAACGAGGAGGAAAAAGTGACAAACAGGAAGAGTCAAGCAGAGATGCGAGTTCTCCGTACCCCAGGACCGAGACAATGGGGCTCAGGACCTGTGCAGGTGAATCCAAGGACTATGCCCTCCGTGGGGGTGACGGTGCTTCCGACCCGGAGGTGCTGCTGAACGTAGAAAACCAAAGACAAGGTCAAGAGCTGAGTGCCACCCGGCAGGCCCATGACCTGTCCCCAGCAGCAGAGAGTTCCTCAACCTTCTCTTTGTCTGGGCGAGACTCCTCCTTCACTGAAGTGCCACGGTCCCCAAAGCACGTGCACAGCTCCTCCCTGCAGCAGGCGGCCCCCCGGAGCCCCTCCTTCGGTGACCCACAGCTATCCCCTGAGGCCCGACCCAGGTAAGCATCCAGCCCACGCTAACCACCCTGAAGGCAGGAGAATACCTTCTTTTTGCCTCTCTGTGTGATAGGGTTTGGGTATTCTTAGCATCTTGTGGAGGTCGAGGCTCATTGGAGAAATATCATGGTATATGATTTTTTTTTTTTTTTTCCAAAAACAGGGTCTCACTCTGTTGCCCAGGCTGGAAGGCAGTGACACGATCACAGCTTGCTGTAGCCTTGAACTCCTGGGCTCAAGCAATCCTCCTGCCTCAGCCTCACAAGTAGCTGGAATCACAGGCACATGCCACCATGCCTGGCTAATTTTTATTTTTATTTTTTTTAATTTTTTATTTTTTTTTTAGAGACAGGGTCTCGCTATGTTGCCCAGGCTGACCACAAGAGATTCTCGTGTTCGACCTCCCAGTGCGCTGGGATTACCGGCATTGGGAGGTCGAACAGGAGAGTCTCTTGTTTCACTAAAATGGACACGATACCATACCTGCCCTAAGATTCTTACATTTTGGCCATGTCAAAACAGGTTCTACCAAAGCAGGAAGCCTCGTGTTCTTTCCATTTGTGTGTTTCTTATGTTCTTTTTAAAAACAAATTGAGCAAGTATCATGGGGACACTTTCATGGACTCCTCACTTCAGGACCCTCTTGCTGGATGTCTCACCCCCGTTTCATAGTTTGTCTTTTCACGGCTTTTCTGTAATCCTATCAGAGACTGATGATTGTTGGTGATTGCTTCTGTTGCTGTGGTTAGAATCACAGAGCAGAAGAAGCACCACTAACCAGTGGAAGCATCTCAGCGCAGGGCACAGAAGTATCACTGCAATATACACGGAACAGAACTAGACTGCCTAGTTCTGTAAGTATATCACATACTAGGACACAGATATGTGTGAGAATCCCGCATTATAAAGATCAGCCATTAGAAAAACCACTGTGTAAAAGGATCCACTCAAGATAAGAGCAGCTCCCATTTGGAGAAATTGAAAAAGGTATGAAATCAGAAAGTCAAATGACAGAAGAGAAAATATGTTTACTTCCAAATTTTTATATATATATATATATATATTTTTTTTTTTTTTTTTTGAGTCTCGCGCTGTGTCACCCAGGCTGGAGTGCAATGGCGCGATCTCGGCTCACTGCAAGCTCCGCCTCCCAGGCTCACGCCATTCTCCTGCCTCAGCCTCTGAGTAGCTGGGACTACAGGCGCCCGCCACCACGCCCGGCTAGTTTTTCGTATTTTTATTAGAGACGGGGTTTCACCATGTTAGCCAGGATGGTCTCGATCTCCTGACCTCGTGATCCACCCGCCTCGGCCTCCCAAAGTGCTGGGATTACAGGCTTGAGCCCCAAATTTATATTTTAAAACCATGATGACCATATTAAAAATGCGATTTACTTAACTGTCCTGCTTAAAGATTTGGGATAATTGTCTAGGTGGATCTTAACTGTATTTTTCAGTTCAAACAAGCAATAACTTCCCAGGTGAATTGAGAAGGGATGAGAACCTAAGGTCAGGGAGATTCATTCTGAAAGAAAAAGACTCATATGTGAGAAACACCCTTATTTGTTTCCCATTGGGACAGAGGGGTGCACACCTAGTCATCTCTAAGTGGCAGGAACAAATGTGAAGCAGACCCTTGTGGTACTGAAATGTATTAACCCAAAGACCTGTCATTGCATACTCAAGCATCCAGACTGAAATATTTAGAGAGATCAGCTTCCAACAGAATTAAATACTATAGATCCCAAGGATCCATTCTGAGCACGCTAGTTCAGCCTTTCGCTTTAACTACTGGAAATGTAGGGACTGTGAGTTACTGTCTCATATTTTGAAAAGAAGGTTTTTGTTTGAGAATTTGCATTTCATCATAGAAACCATGTTCTTGGTTTAGTTACTCTCTACTAAAGGAAGTTCTTCCTGTGTTTTGCAAGTAGGACAAAGAACCTAACAGACTCCAATTTAAAAAGAATATTAGAGATATATAATTACACTGGTTTAAAAGAAATAAGGAATCTAATTTCAGATTGCCACATGATGACAGCTGTTGAAGTCGTTATCATGGTATGTGAGTTAGTCACCTAGATCACGTATGATAGATTCTCAGTAAGATCTTAAATCAGTTATAATAGTAATTAAGACTTTGTTGAGCATCCCAGGTAAAAGGACAGGATACTTCATATTTCGTATGAGTTAAAATCTTAATATTAAAAAATGTATATAACTTGTCTTAAGACCTAGAAAAAAGCATTGTCGACATATTTAGGCCTGTAACAAAATAAAGCGACTTCTTTATAGGTTATTTTGAAGATGCGTATTACCTAGAAGTTTTCATAAGCCAAGCCTTAGCTTCACAGCACTTTACTTTCATGAAAAAGACTTAAAAGAATTAAGAAATTGTAAGGACTTCTAGAAGAGGTGCATACCTTCTTTTCTAAGCCATTTAAGGTATACAGTTCTATGATTCATAGGCAAAGAAACCCAAATTAGTTTATGTATTTATTAGGAAAATACCTGGGACATATTTACATAAAGAGGGATGGAAAATGTGTGACAAATCTGACGTTTAAAACAATTAAGATTTACATTGTAATGACAGCAGTGATTCAGCTTGTAAAAATGGATTTACAAAGGATTAAAATTCTGCTTAGATAGTCTTTATCTAGAACCAGGAAATTCAAGTTTCAGAAAGTCATTTTCTGATTCCTGCTTAGGGGGAAGTAAGATGAACCAAAAATATATATATATATATATATATATATAGAGTAACCCAAAACAGTAACAAAAGAAACCTCCTTGGTGACCTAAATAACTGTATGTGAAAATAATAATGTCATCTGATATGGAAACATGTCACCGAAAACTTTAAAATTAACAAGTGAAGAGAAAAAGTATCCATAAATAATGTTTAATGCTGTGGGTTTTTGTGAAATTTTTCTGTCACTAAAACGGAATATTTTTCTCACTGCTGCACTCTCCCATCATCTAGCTCTGCCAAACTTTTTGGCTGTTAAATCTCTGAATCAACTCCTTCCCATTTAATCATTTTGCTCTGTGCTTGCTAGCAAGAGGCTGTCTTAAATAAATATGAATACAATGACACTCATGAATATACCATCAAAAGACCACCTATAGTGTCCTAAACATTCAGATGTGAGTCCCATCTCCAATGCTATTTTTGAATGTGCTCATGTACACTAACACCTGTACACACCTGTGCATATATACAGAATAATCATTAATTCTCATACTTCACTATACTATACTCATTAAGCATTATAGGTAAAATAACAGTATTTAGGACAATATTTACCTGAGTAATACATTTATTTTATAATTCTTTAGTATTCAGTTTATATGATAAAGAAGATTTTTTAAAAATTAGTTAATTGATTAGTTGATATTACAGATCTTTAACTCAGAAATTCTGTTAGATGCCTGGGAATTCAGATGGACACATTGCTCTGAAGAAAACTAAGAATACACATAGTAACAAAATAAGTGAAGTAGAAAATAATAAGATACTTCCAGCCCCACTCTCCAACTGTTACAAACCTGTAAACTTGGAATTTCAGAAATGGTATTATTTGCTGGAGAGGTAGTGTTACTGATTATGAACCATTCTTTGTTAATTCCACCACTGTGAATTTTAGAATAAAATTAAAAGGAATTTAGGTCCTATGGATTATTCAGATTTTTAAACATCTGAGCTTGAGCTTCTGCTACTACTAGAAATTCCGAATCCAAAGCTCTTGTTGAATTTGTTACTTTATGCATCTCATGTATCTATGTAAAGGAAATGTGCTGTGTTTGTTACTTTTATGAGTGGAGAAACTCACTGTCTTCAGTCCTGCTGCTACCTTTGCTAAGCATCCAGCTGTCACTCTTTGCTCTCAGGGAACTATGTGACTGGCAAAGAGAGTGAAATGGAAGGTAGACCTCATTTATTTTCTTTCTCCTTCCTTCCTTCCTTCCTTCCTTCCTTCCTTCCTTCCTTCCTTCCTTCCTTCCTTCCTTCCTTCCTTCCTTCCTTCCTCTTTCTTTCTTTCTTTTCTTTCTTTCTTTCTTTTTCTTTCTCTCTCTTTCTTTCTTTCTTTCTTTCTTTCTTTCTTTCTTTCTTTCTTTCTTTCTTTCTTTCTTTCTTTCTTTCTTTCTTTCTTTCTTTTCTTTCTTTCTTTCTCCCTCTTCTCTCTCTCTCTTTCTCTTTCTCTCTCTCTCTCCTCTCTCTCTCTCTCTCTCCTCTCTCTCTCTCTCTCTCTCTCTCTTTCTTTCTTTCTTTTGATGGAATCTCACTCTGACACCAGGCTGGAGTGCAGTGGTGCAATCTTGGCTCACTGCAACCTCCAACTCCCGGGTTCAAGCAATTCTCCTGCCTCAGCTTCCCAAGTAGCTGGGACTACAGGCATGCGCCACCTCGCCCAGCTCATTTTTGCATTTTTAATAGAAATGGGGTTTCACCATGTTGGCCAGGATGGTCTCCATCCCTTGACCTCAAGTGATCCACCTGCCTTGGCCTCCCAAAATGCTGGGATTACAGGCGTGAGCCATGGCGCCCTGCCGGTAGACTTCATTTTCTAGTGGTGATCCACTCTAGAAAACCCTCGTTTGTTAGTTTTGTTTGTCATTACTGTACTGCAGCCCCTCACCACTCCTTTCTCCTTAGCAAATTTTATCCTTAGTGGTCAGAGCACGATATGGAGGTTTCATGCAGAGCTGAGGCTGACACTGGACCCCTGGGAGAGTTGCCATTGGTGGATGATGGTCTGGGCAGGGCTCCCATGGATGCCAGAGAGCTGTGGATCAGCTCAGGAAATAGATCAGGGCACCCTCTGGAATGCAGCTTCTGCAACACCTTGACACGGTGCAACCTGAGCCACTAAGAAAGGAAGGGGCTTGTGCTAGGCACTTGGAGTTTATTTCTGGTTGCATTTGCTCATCTCCCGATGAGAGGTTTTAGTCTAAAAACTGACTCCAGAGCCTCAAGCTCTCTTGGCTCAGTGTTCTGTTTCCATGCACTGAGAGAGGTGTCTGCAGGAGAGCATCGTGCTTGACCTTCCACGCTCCTGTGTCCACTAGCAGGCAGGTTTTCTGATACGGGCTGTGGGATTCAGGACAGCGCATCATGGGAAACATACATCTCGGGAGCCACTCTGTAAAGAACAGACCTCTAGGTCCTCCTAACAGCTTTTTCTATTACTGGAATGGAATTGGCTTCACCTTTCAGTTCCTGTACCCCCAAGCACCTGTGCTCCTTGTCATACTCTAGAATCCCAGCTGTTAAAATAGATGGGTACGTCATTCCCTTTTTATTTTTTTCATTTCATCGTGTTCTTATTGGCAAGTGACAATTCTTATTCTTTTTTTTTTTTTTTTTTTTGAGAAAAGGTCTTGCTCCATTGCCCAGGCTGGAGTGCAGTGGCACAATCTCACTGCAGCCTTGACTTCCTGGGCTCAAGCGTTCCTCCTGCCTCAGCCTCCCGAGTAGTTGGGACTTAACAGGTGCACACCACTATGCCCGGCTAATTTTTGTATTTTTTGATAGAGACAGGGTTTCACAATGTTGCTCAGGCTGGTCTGGAATTCCTGGCATTAAGCGATCCACCCGCCTTGGCCTCCCAAAGTGCTGGGACTGCACATGTGAGCCACGGGGCCTGGCAGACAATTCCTATTCCTTGGACTAAATATAAATGTATCTTCTCAAACCCTAGCTACTATGTACACTAGCTAAAAACTCAAAGGAGTGTGAGATTTTAAATGCAAAATTTTGTCCTTGAGCCTGTGTCCTTGCAGATTTTGTACCTGTGCGTATCTGCAGAACAGTCATTAGCAGTTTTTCCAAACAAGCGACTTTTAGCAAATTAACTGTTAATTTTAATGAGATTCAGAAGTTAATAGCCATTCTTAACGTTTTATAATTAGAAGCTGGCATATAATTAGAGCTGGACACCCACATGGTGAAACTAATTTGACTGTGCTGGATTTGACTTCACTTTGGTAACAGGAAGCACTTTTTAGTCTGTAGACCCTTGGGAGTTGTAGGGAGTTAAAGCTGATCATTATATACTATTATATACTTGGGGATACAACACAAGGGCAACCCCTGGCCTTTATGAAAACTTGGAGTGAGTTATTATTTCCTGCTAATATAATTCTCTGCCAGCCAGTTGCTGCATCAAAACAGTTCTGATACACCTGAAGTCACCACTTCATTGTTCTGGTCCCCCGTAACCCTATAAGCCTCTCCCCTTGTAGGTGACCTCTGCCCTGTGAAGGGTTGGCTCACCCCAAGATTCCACAAAATAAATTATCTGTTTGTTTATGAGAACAAGGCTTTTTAAGCACCATATGTAATACATGCATATAAATGCATGTATTTAGATCAGATTTCTGGAGGAGGGATTGTAAATAAGTTTGATGACTAAAAGAGAGGGATGAGGACAGAGTTGGAGGGGGAAGAGGGGGAAGAGAAGTAAGAAGGAGGGGGAGTGAGAGAGAGAGAGAACAGGATCATGTAGGCAAGACAGCACATGTACCTGGAACAATGGTTAGAAACTAACAAGGTGAAATTTAGTAAAGTCCTGTATTTAGATGGAAAAAAAATCAGTGCACAAGTTCAAGATTGTGGAAACCTGATTTAACAGCAGTTCATGGGAAACAGACCTAGGAGTTTTAGTTGACAGCAAGTTCTTTATATGACTGCCAAAGTGATTAGTCCAATCTTGGGGGACATTAATGAAAGTGAGTCGCCAATAGCACAGGTAGGCAATGGTTCCCCTGCGTCCTGCAGTGGTCAGATTACATCTGGGTATCTCTTTCTAATAGGGCCACTGACAAATATGTCCAGAAAAGAGTCCACCTTCCCATCTGCCCTGCTTTCTTGACCTTTCCAGGTTGTTTTTTGTTTTTGGTAACTTCTCTCTCCTTAACCCATGTATGCCTGAGGTTGCAAGTTTTTGAATTTTTGCAATCAGACCTTGGTGATGTCCTTGAGCAGTAGAATATAAATAACTCCCACATGCTTAGCGTTCCAGTAATGGAACACTAGGGACAAATGGGCTCCTAGAAACTGGGACCATTTTTGGAGTCACTTCCACTTTCTTTGGTGTTTAGACTCTCGCACCAATCTGCTCCCATTATCGTATTGTGAGTTTCCCAGAGACAGAGCTGGAGCTTGGCTCAGCTTAGCAAAGGGAGCCCCGATGTTATCAGTTTGGCTTCTGGGTTGGTGATGATTGTGCTAAAAGGGAAAAGAGGAGAAAGAGGTCATGAGCCAAATGAGGAGTCCCACAGATGCCACTTCACAGCCACCCTATGTCATAGGAAGGATAGTCAAATGTCCAGCACCTAACGGGTACAAAAAATAGTTAGAAAGAACGAATAAGACCTGCTTTGTGATGCACAACAGGGTGACTATAGTCTAATAATTGTGCATTTTAAAATAGCTAAAAGTATAATTCAATTGTTTGTAACACAAAGAATAAATACTTGAGGGGATGGATACCCCATTTTCCATGATGTGATTATTACACATTGCATGCATCAAAACATCTCAGGTACCCCATAAATACACACACTATGTACCCACAGAAATTAAAAATTTAAAAAAAAAGACACCAAATGCTAAGCACCGTAGATCATGGCTGTCATATCCAGAAGAGGACTTTAGCAATTTCGTAAGGATTTTTGCAGACACGGCACTGTAAATTTGGTATTAAGCTCTTCTGTAAGTCTGGTAAGGATGATTGCAGTAATAGCATTACTTAGTGGAAGTTTTAAGAGATGGGCAGATACCTTGCCCTAGTCATTTTCATATCTCCTTCACTGCAACTGGGATATCCAACAATTTCAAGTGGCCTAGAAAAATCATTTTTGAATGAATGTTCTGCTGTTTTCTGTTTGCTTAAAGTGTCATCAAACTATAGCAATGCTGTTCGACATAGCCAATCTGCGAACTGTTTATCAGCACACAACCTATGAGACACTTGCGCCTGAATGTAAATTACGTATGGTTTCCTTCATTGAGAAAATGATGCTGTGAAGAAAATGTCAGCTGAACTACACAGCAGGCTTAGTGATGTTGTTAATTTCCCTTCCGGTGCGAGCCTTTTATCTAATCATGGAGCAGGGACACCGATCGGCGGAACACACTGTAAGCAGGCACTTGTTTATGTGACAAGGCTCTTTCTACTTTGTCTGGGGTTGGGGTTCCTGTATGTGGTCTGAGTCAGGCTGCTCATCAATATTATTAAACAGTAAATGCAAATCGTGATAAGTGAGCAGAAAATCATCAGCCACTTGTGGAGCATTGTGAACTGAGTCCACAGCCCTGAAAGGCTGATTCTAGTCTAGTTTCATGATGAAAGCTGTCAAATCCCCGATTACCTTGTTCTAGGAGTGGTGGCTCAAATCAGGAGATGAGGGGATGCCAATCCAGCCTCGCACCTTCCTCAGATTCCAGAATTTTCTGACAGTTGTGCTGTGTGCACATACCGCCTCTCTCCCTCCTTTCTGGGCTGCGGTTACAGATTTCGGGCCTTCAGCACTGAGATAAGCTCAAAGGGAGACTGGAAGAAATTGGTTATCTCACATGTTTATCCTGTTTTTGCCCCCGGAAAATGCTACATTCTCAGTACTAATGAAGTCCTTACTCTGTAACCCAATGATGACATATTTTTTAAATGAGGTATAATTTGCATCAGATACACAGATTTTAAGGATGCAGGTTGGTGAGTTTGGTAAATGTATAACCATTATCCCAGTCAGGATAGGAAACATTTCCATGATCCTTTGTGCCTCTGTCTACCAGAACTGATTCTTTACTCCATGTGCAAAGACTGGTATATCCTCACAGTATCCTGTGTTCAGCTCATTAGGTTGTATAAAGCAAATCTCCCACTGTTAATTTCTTAACCAAACTTAATTTATCAAAAATAATTAAGCAAGACTTCATGAAATAACGTCACACAAGATTAAAAGAAATGAAGAGAAAATAAAAGAGAAAAATAACCACCATAATTCAGATGTGATCCCTCTTTTCCTTCATGTTTTTTTAAAAAACTCACCTGCTATTTTACTATCCTCCAAAACAATGCCCTCTGCACCCCTGGAGTAAGTTTTGTACTTTGATGGATGATATATTTTAAAATCGAGTTGGGCATCGCTTTGCCAAGCCTTCAGTATTATGATCAGACTGTGCTGCTCCGAGGTGGAAAGCTCAGTCCACAACCTTCCACGGCCTGAGTCCGTTGATTTTTATGTTGTTCATTGGAGAAACAAAGGAAGAAGGTAATTGGGTTCTGCAGAATTCATAGGTAATCGGGTAACTCTGCTGACGGTGGAACCAGCACTAGAGAGAGATCCACATCCGGTCAGGGTTGTGGCTGTGACCAGGAAGTTCTTGGTGTCTTCCTTGCTTAACCTTGGAGTCCATGAACACTGGCATCCCAACCTCATTCTTACCCATTCAAGCCAAGGAAGCAGCCATTTTCCAGAATGTGGAAGCTTGTTGCTCTGGAAGGCTGGAAGGTGCAGGCTAGGGGTTCCTGCTGCACTGGGTACAAGCCCCATCCTTTTGTTACCAGTCGTGTGATTGCAGGCAGTTAATGTCCTTTTTCCCTTGCACCTTACCGTCTGCATCTATAAAATGGGAACAAGAAGACCTCATAGAGTTGCTGTGGAGAGTATCATGCACTAGTTCGTCCATTCCATGAGCATCTGAGACCTGCTGTTCGCCACACATAACTGAGTGCTGAGGAGATGAACATGAACGAAGTCTCTCTCTCCAGAGGCTGTCACATCCTAGTGAGGAGAGAGGGCTGTAACAGAGCGGGCGGTAGGGGTGATGTTAGTGAGACCACAGATCGGGGAGGGCCTCAGAGCCACCACAAGGGCTTTGGGTTTGGCGCTACTTGATATATGGAGCCATAGGAGGGTTTGAACAAAAAGAATGACCCATCTGCCTTACATTTCAAAGTATTACGCTGGCTGCTAAGCGGAAGATAGACTTTAGGGGACCAGGATGAAAACAGGTAGAATAATGAGGGAGTCATCTTGGTAACATAGGTGAGAGACGGTGGTGGCTTGAACTAGAATGATGGCAGCACAGGTGGTGGAAAGAGGTTATATTTTGAAGGTAACCAGGAGAACTTGCTGATGAGGTAGGGGTGGGGTTTGAAAGAAACAGAGGAGTAAAAAGTGAGTCTCAGTTTTTTGGCCAAGGCAACTCGAAGCAGGGATTTGGCATAGGGAAGACCCCAGTACAAGCTGGGACAGAGGGAAGTTAAGAGTTCATTTTCTGCGCATGTAAATAAAAGACGTCTATTAGACATCCAAGTTGAAATGTCAAGAGCACCTGGGGCTCTGTATAGTGGGGGTGGGGAGGAGAACTCAGCTAAGAAGGCTGATGGGGGAAGTGGGAGACGGAAGAGGGGAGTGACCAAAGTATAGATGCTGCTGCACGACTCAGAAGTGGCTGCATTCTGGCCGGGCGCGGTGGCTCAAGCCTGTAATCCCAGCACTTTGGGAGGCCGAGACGTGCGGATCACGAGGTCAGGAGATCGAGACCATCCTGGCCGACACGGTGAAACCCCGTCTCTACTAAAAAATACAGAAAACTAGCCGGGCGAGGTGGCGGGCGCCTGTAGTCCCAGCTACTTGGGAGGCTGAGGCAGGAGAATGGCGTGAACCCGGGAGGCGGAGCTTGCAGTGAGCTGAGATCCGGCCACTGCACTCCAGCCTGGGCGGCAAAGCGAGACTCCGTCTCAAAAAAAAAAAAAAAAAAAAGAAGTGGCTGCATTCTGTGAGATCATCACTTCGCAGTGCCCAGCACAGCCTGTGCACCGTTGGTGTCTGATTTAGACCTCTCCTCATCCCTCTCTCATTTTCATTTTGTATGGCAGATAACCTCACCCAAATACGTGTCATAGCCAACCTCAAGGATCCTGAAACCCTTACTTGGAGAAATGCTTTTCTAGATCACTCCTGCTTTAAATGTACTAAAGACAAACTCAGGCCCTCCTAGTGAGGCTGGACTCACCCTGCTGAAAATCGCATGACTTCTGAATTGGGTCTCCTTAAGTATTATGTCTTCAAAACATAAAAAGAGAAATTTGTAAACTTTCATTGCTGTGATGACTATGAAGAAGGAAGAAGATAAGAAAAACATTTAAAAGGCTTATTATGTCCTAGGCATGACGCCTTCACATACATTTGTTTTTTATTTTTTTATTTATTATTAGAGACCGAGTCTCACTGTGTCTCACAGGCTGGAGTGCAGTGGTGCAATCATAGCTCACTGCAGCCTCAAACTCCTGGGCTCAAAGGATCCTCGTGCCTCAGCCTCCTGAGTAGCTAGGTCTACAGATACATGCCACCATCCTTCATTAACTTTTTAATTTTTTAAATAGAGACAGAGTCTTCCTATGTTGCTCAGGCTGGCTCGAACTCCTGGCCTCAAGGGATCCTCCCGCCTCAGCCTCCAAAAGGGCTGGGATTATGGCAGGCATGAGCCACCACAGCTGGCCTGTTTGTTTCTTACTATATAGATTCGGATTTATTTTAGAGATGTTCCTCAACTACGATGGAGTCACATCCCAATAAATGCATCATAACTTGAAAATATTGCAAGTCAGCAAAATAAAGGAAACATTAAGTCAAAAATGCGCTTAATACACCCAACCTACCTTAGACATGCTCAGAACACTCACGTTAGCTTGGATTTGGACAGAGCCATCTGGCCATGCAGCACACTGTGGGGACGGGTCGTTCCCCCCACGGTTGTGTGGCTGGTGGCAATCTGGGAGCAGCAGCTCACTGCCTCTGCCCAGCATCGCAGGGGAGCGTCACACCACACACCACCAGCCCAGGAAAAGAACAGAATTCACAATTCTAAGCACAAGCGCTCCTGAATCCCTATCGCTTCCACAACATCCTAAAGTCAATAAATCTTACATTGTAAGTCTGAGACTGTCTATATACTCAGACTTTGAGTATTCTCCACCCTGGCGGTAGTCCTTTGGTTTTTGGCTGGTTCCATATCTCAGGTGTAACAAGCA